>NC_072731.1:31581103-31881103 GCF_026930045.1 Uloborus diversus | reverse complement strand
ATTTTGTGTCGTTTTATTAATATGTTTTCTGCTGTCCTCTTAAATTGAACTCAAGGGGGTTAATGGTGTCCCTTTAAGTAGGGTGTAGAATACCTCCAATTTCAGGGGTCCGGGGTTTCTCCCCCGGAGGAATTTTCGTAAAATAGATATAAAATTCTGCATTTTGAAGTCTTATAAAGGGGTAATTAAAACTAAAAAAAATCTTGTAAAAAAGAAGCAAAAGTTACAAATTACTATAAGAGAGAGTAAATCTTGTTTTCGGGTCGACAAATCAATGACAGCAACCCTCAGAAAGAAGAAACGAGGGAGGATAGAAGAATTGTGCATTGTTATTTGCTTATATCAGTTGTCGGTTGAATTCCATAAGCTTTTAATCATGCATCCAACCCACCCACAAATGCAACTATGAATTAAATACAAAATGATCAATAGTAAAAAATGCTTCAAAAGAAATGATGTAAAGTAAGTAACAAGAGAGTAACATGCTGCCCAATTGGAAAATTCATAATGTATATAAAAAAAAATGAAGCACACTTTGATTAGGAATTTCAAAGACTCATCTAATTCTTCTCAAGGACTCGAGAACAATTAAAATAATTTAAGGCACTTCATTTGCCCATTCCAGTCTCTGAAAATTAGTATTAGATTGTATAGTTTCACAGAAATGTTCTAACTTTGTAAGAAACAACTATTTTAAGTTTAAAAGAAAAAAAACTATAGAATTGTCATTACAACAACTTCTTTTT
This sequence comes from Uloborus diversus, assembly GCF_026930045.1. Classification (NCBI taxonomy): domain Eukaryota; kingdom Metazoa; phylum Arthropoda; class Arachnida; order Araneae; family Uloboridae; genus Uloborus; species Uloborus diversus. The sequence continues at coordinate 31,880,357 of NC_072731.1, read as the reverse complement.
CAATTACAAGTAGTGCAGAAAACGAAAAAGAATATAGGTAGCGCTTTTTTTAAATACTGCTTTCAGACTTAAATAAACAGCAAGATATGAAACATGTGAGTCACAAAAATTTATCCCAAGTAATATGTTGCAGAAACGTGAGAACCATGATTTTTACATTTTTGATGCAGGATGGGACAAGGTGCTGAATTTGACATATTTCGGTATTTCTCCCAACACCCCCTTCCATTTTTTATAATTTTTTAAATTTTTGGTTTGTATCCACACTTTTCCAAATTTTCAGGTTTTCCAGCACTTCAAAATGAAATTTATTTTTTCAAGAACTTTTTTTTATTTTAAGGAATAAGCCATGAAATTTTCGGGAGGTAAATCTGTTATTTTTTTTAAATCTTTGTTTTTGTTTCTAATGTGTTGAGATAATCATCAATTATTTTAAGCATTGCAGCTAAATACATAGCTCGTTATTTTCACTTATATACTTACCCTAATTATTTTCAATTCAAAATTATTTTTTTCAACACATTTTCAGCAACCTAGTGATAGCTTTATTACTTATAATACCAGTGTACAGTCCCCCCCCCCCCATTAGAGAAGGACATTCGCTATTCTCTTCATTTTCACTTCTGAACTATTCAAAAAAGAAAAAATATGATTTTCTTCTTTTCCAATTTTGGAAGGTGTGTTATTATATATCAAGTCCTCCTAAGACTGGGGAGGCATTGCCCCCCTTCGCCCCCTTATAAATCCGCCCATGGGGGTTGAAAGTTTGCAAAAATTCCTGTCGATGACCTGAAGAGGATAACCCCTGTCCAGGGCCACGGCTTTCAAAAAATTGAGTTCATTATTGAGAAGGGTCTGATCAGAACAAATGGAGATGGCTCGGTTGACAAAAGTATAAAAAGCAGACATTTTTTGCTTCTTCGGATGGATGAACGAGAGTGTGGGGGAAGACAGACAGCAAATGGTTTTCGGTAAACGGTAGTAGAAAACTTATTATTGTTCTTCGAGATTAAAACGTCCAAAAAGGGCAAAGAATTGTTGTTTTCAATCTCAGCGGTAAACTGAAAACTGGATGAACCTGATTCACCCATTTGTTCATTTCGCACTGAGGAAGGAGGCTATTGCCTCCGAAACATGTCTGCGTTTTTAAAAACTTTTTATCCTTTTTGTGCTTTTAAACGTTGTTCCATTTTTATCTAATTTACCTTGCACGAAGCTATCGCTTTTCAATTACATTGTATTGTTAAACTCATCTTTCGTTAGGAGATTGCGTTATGTTGGACGATCATCCATCTTCTCTTAGTTTCGTAACTTTTTTTACGATCACTTAACGCTTAAGCTGACCCAAAGAGTAAAGAAACAAATTTTCCCCGACCATGCGCGCTTCTGTCGTATGCGCGAACGAAAAGAATGCCAGACGAGAGTTCTGCCGTTACGCGCGTTATGTCACAAATCGGTTTATCCTCCCATAAGAAGTTATCACTCAAAATATAACCTATTGCCTTCCTCAATAAATGGACTATTCAACACAAAAAGAATTTTTCAATTCGAACCCGTAGGTCCTGAGGTTAGCGCGTTCAAACAAACAAAAGAAAAATAAGACAATGATATGTATATAATTTTTTTTTACGAACCATTTTTAGCATCGTTTAGGATTTTCTCTGAAAAATACTCTCGAGATTTGCCTCATAACTGAGTCGAACCTACACCCACTGGATCGCAAAGCCCACACTTTCAGGTCAAGCTACCATGGCTACTCATATTCTGCATTCCAAACATTTTAGATTATAATGTAAATTTTCCCTTTTTCATAACATTTTGTATTGTTGCTTCACTCCTGTTAGTCATAGCGTGATGTTATATAAGCTATAGCCGTCCTCAATTGATGGACTATTCAACAGAAAAAGAATATTTCAATTCTAACCAGTAGTTCCCGAGATTAGCACGTTCAAACAAACTCTACTGCTTCATATTATTAGTATAGATATATTATGCTTAGCTATCTGAACGGAGTCAAAACTTTTAAAAAAAGAAAGAACACCCTTCGATCAGGTTTTGCAGCAGCAAGGGGCGTTTCTGAAAAATTAATTTTTAGACCGTAGGTCTATTTTTCGTCATTAGTTGGCCCGGTAAGCTTTAATATGAAGGGGGAATTTCTTCAAGAAAGAAGAAAGATATCGCATACCGACAGAAAAATAATCCACAGAAATAATATCTAAGATAAGATATTGAAGAGAAGTGTTTTTATTTTTGAAAATTTATACAATTTGTTATCACAGGCTGCTTGAACTGGCTTAGATGGCAGCATGTGTTCATCATTTAACCGAACAGTTAAAATACAAAATCATTTGAACTAAGCTCGTTTTTTAAGCGTAGCTTTTCGAATGTAGTAAAAATGTGACTGGCTATTTGTTTTTCCCGAAAGAGAGAAAAAAATAATAATTTACCCATCGAATTGTTTGTAATTTTAATGTTTTGCTTCGTATTCTAATAAATATTCATAGGTTATTTAAATGAAAAGCGTAATTTCAATTTGGGATAGTAATTATTTTGTTTGTACAAAGGGTCAAAAACTGTCATCACAAGAACCTATATTTTAGTATAAGATTTTTTTTCTGAGCAAAAATTATTCTATTGCAGTCTAAAATCTTAAATCTGATACTTATATTTTCGCTTATACTATGCTTTAGTTTTCTGATCGGAGCCCTAAGTTTCAAAAACAGAAGAGAAAAAAATCCTTACAATTAAGAAACAATTTAGCTACATGTTGCATCCAAGGGCGGATACAAGGGAGGGGCGATGGGGGCGATCGCCCCTCCCTTGAGAGATTCTGCAACAGGAGTGTTTCGAAATTAAAGTTCAAAAAGCGCAATTTTAGAATAATTTGGTAATGAAAAAGGAAAAGAAAAGGTTGAGAGACACAGCCTAATGCCTTTCCATCTTAGGTTAAATCTGTATATTTCAGCTGTTTTAAATTACAATGATGCAGTAGTCCCCTTCTCCTCAAGCACGTGCAAATCAGAAAAAAAAAGAAAACGAGAAGTAAAAAAATAAATCGCCCCCTCCTTGAAAAAGTTCTGGATCCGTCCTTGGTTGCATCATGTTTTCGTAACAGTAAGGAGCATTCCAATCTCATTTATTTTACTGCCTGACTTGTGTTATTTATTTTATTTTAAGTGTTCATGTAATGCGTGATTAGTCTTGTTTTTCGATACAGGTAATACGGGCTGGGCCCGAATAATCATCATAGGCGGATTTAGGACTAAGTTCCTGGGGGGGGGGGGGGGGCAGAATCTTTTTTTGAGCAACATTTTTAATTGCCCCCCCCCCCATGTTTTTGTCTGTTTTCCTGTGATGAATAAGGCCATGCTTTACCTTTTCTTTTGTGTGTCATTTTCATTAATGTGTGTTTTCATGCTGTCCTTTTTAAATTGACCTTAAGAAGGGTGACTGATATCAAGAGTTACGCAGGGCTTCCTTTTAAGTTGTACATAGAATATCTCCAATTTCAGGGGGTCCGGGGGTTTCTCCCCCGGAGGGTATTTTGTAAAATGGATATAAAATTCTGCATTTTGAAGCCTTATAAGGGTTAATTGGATAGACAAAAATCCCAGGAAAATATAGAAAATTTTTTTAAAAAAAAGTTTTATGATTTAAATGTGCTTAGTGATGTAAGTTAATACTTTAAAAGAAATGGTGTACAGATTTAGAAAATAAGTAACATGAGAGTAACATACTACTTATTTGAACAATTCCTAGTTTATACACTTGATAAGAAATAAAATTGAAGCACACTTTGATCAGGAGTTTCAAAGACTTGTTTAATTATTTTCAAGGTTTGGTTGGTTAGATTGGGTGTTTTGGCACAAGAGCCCTAGTAGGTTATACTGCGGCAATTCTTTTCAAGGATTTTAGAACATTTAATGATTTAAGGCAACTCATTTGCACTTTCCAGTCTCTGAAATTGAGTACTAGGTTATACAGTTGTACAGTATTGTTCAAACTTAGTAAAAAAAAAAACAGCTATTTTAAGTTTAAAAGAAAAAATAAACTACAGAATTCTCATTGCAATAATCTTTTTTGAAATTATAAGCAGTGCATAAAACGAAAAGGAATGGAGGTAGTGTATCTTTTTTTTCTGGGCTAAACCGATTAACAATATGCAGTAGAAGCAAGATAAAAGCAATCAATACAAAAGAATTTCCAAAATACTGCATTTGGGATTAAATAAATAGCAAGATATGAAACATGTGAGTCAGAAAAATTTATTTCAAGCAATATGTTAAAAACGTAAGCACCATGATTTTTACACATTTGATGCAGGATGTAGCAAAGAGCTGAACATATTTTGGAATTCCCCCCCCCCCCCTACCATTTGTTAGAAATTTTAAAATTTCAGGTTTGTAGCCACACGTTTCCAAATATTCAAGGCGTTCAAGCTCTTGAAAATGAAATTAATTTTTTCAAGCACGTTCCATTTTTTAAGGAGCAAATGATGCATTTTTTTGCAAGTTACGGGCCCACTTCAAAGTAGTGGCCCTAAGCCATAACTTGTTTATCTTATAGGCAAATCCTTCCCTGTATGTAATTTACTCATACCTGCAGATTTTTGTAATTTTTACGAGAATTCGTCAGTTTTTACGGTTAAAGGATTTTCACAATTTTACCAATCTAAACGTGTGAATTCAGAAGGTTCTTCAAAATCTTCAACACAAAATATTTAGTTTTTGAAATCACGCAAATTGAAAATAAACATTCTGAAAAGAAAGAAAACAAATTATAACAAGTAGATCGTTCTGTTAGCGCAAATGGGGGAGGAGGGTTTCCTTTGTTTTAGGTTCTAATTTGTAAAAATAATCGTCAATTATTATAAGTGTTGCAGCTGAATGCATAGCTCGTTTAGCCTATATTTCCATTTATATACTTTCCCAAATGGTTTTCAGTCAAATAGTGAATTTAGACATATTTTCAGCTCCCCAGTGGCAGCTGTACTAGGGTAACATCCCCAGTAATTGGCACGGCACCAGTAATTGGCACTTTCAACAAAAATGTCCTAAAAAAAGACTCGTATCCATTTTTTTTGAAAAAGAAGGCTATATACCAACTGAATGTACATTAATTTTAAAGATTATAACTTCAATTCATGTTACTAAATGACAGCAGTTCGTAGAAAAGAGAAACAATTGTGGCTTGTGTCAAATCAGCCATTTTTGTTGCAAAAGCTTCTTCTCTGGCTTAAGGGAAGCATGCACATAAACCCATTACAATCTGACTTAAAATATATTTTAAATTTTCGTTGTCAAAAGTTTTGTTTAGTTGAAAGGTGTTACTTTAATTGTGTAGAAGTATATTTTCGTCCCTATTTGGAATTTTAAAATAATGATGGGTGCCATTTACTGGTGCTTCAATTTTGCTAGTCCCCAGTAATTGGCATGTATGCCAGGTACAGTGCCCGCCACTAATAAAGTCACTGGATTATAAAATCAACCGCTTTATAGAATCAAATCTGCAAGAACAGAATAATTTCTATATCAAAACATGTTAGGTTTATCCTTTAATAAAATCATCCTCGCCGTTTTATAAGATCAAACTTTTGGAGAGCATATGTTAATTTTTCTCTGAATAGAACCAGGATTTTTTTTTTTTTTTTCAAGGATTTAAAACATTGCAGCATTAATAAAATAACAAATTCCACATAAACAAAAACGAAAAAAAAGGTGAAGGGTGTATATTTTTTGGGGGGGGGGGGGGGGGGGAGTTGAATGAAAATAAAAATATTTTGAAAAAAAAATAGAACCGACTTCAAAATTGCTCTAAAAAGTGAAAAATAATTTTATTCTTTAAACACCATCGATAATACTTTTAAACATAATTTTTGAAGTTGGCGCAAAAACGATCGATAAAATCATTCACAGCCATAACTCAACTACAAGTATAAATTTAACCACGTCCAGTTTCTTCACTACCACATGCATTACGCATTGATGACAGCATATTTGAGTAACGATATAAATGTTTCGTTCCTAAGTTTGGATGATTTTTTGATAAAAATATGAACGAAGCATGGTTACAATGGATTTTACTTTTTGTTTTTGCGCCAACTTCAAAAATTATGTTTAAAAGTATTATCGATGGTGTTTAAAGAATAAAATTATTTTTCACTTTTTAGAGCAATTTTGAAGTCGGTTCTATTTTTTTTTTTTCAAAATATTTTTATTTCATTCTTTTTAGTGTAAATGTAGATATTTCATTAAAAGTAAGAAGTAACCTAGTAAGAAGTGCGGCTCTATATCACTGTATTACTTTAGAAAAGACTTTATTCAAAATTATCATTACAATTACTATTAATGTTACGGTTATATGGCACCAAACTTTTATAACAATGAGTTTCATATTGTCGCGTAGATGAAGATAGCGAAGGCAATGTGAAAGCCAAATGAAGCGAATACTCGTTAGCCTCAACTCGAGATCTTTATTCAGAACCACGAATGAACATTACATCTCCTTATATACAACTTGAAAAAGTGCTGGAACTTTCCAGACTTGAAAAGATACAGAAATTAATAGAACATTCGAGAAAATTCGAGAAACAGTAGAAACGAAATTTTAGTAAAATTCACGTTGTCCTAGTCGGGATTTGAACCCGGGTTGCTCGTGTGGGAAACGAGAATTCTACCACTGAGCCACCGTTATCCACGGATGAAGCGTGCGAACTTCGCTACAATATCATTTTAATCATTTAATAGGGAAATTTACTGGTTTTTTGCCCATAACTTTTTTTCTAAAGAACAAATATGGTCAAACAAAGTAATGGGACCTAAGTTGAGCCACCCTCTATCCATTAAAAAAAGAATCACCAAAATCGGTTCATTAGGTGAGACGCTATGAGTGGACAAACAAAAAAAAAAAAACATACATACGGTATGAACTGATAACCGCCTCCTTTTTGAAGTCGGTTAAAAAAAGAAGAAGAAGAAGTATCTAGCAGTCTTAAGAGATTTGTTTCAGAGCCATATATTTAGTTGTTGCTGTTTGTTTCTACTTCGCAGAACTGTTTCGACATGCAGCCCTGCTCACTCACCACTGAGTCAATCAGTTCGTTCTCATTCAGCTATCCACAAGGGTTGACAGTTCATTTTTACAATTGAGTTAAAATTGTTAGCTAGCAAATCGTGACTACTTGAGTGCGAAAAATTAATTCGAAATTTTGAATTAATATGACAAGCTTCCTAAATGTAGTTAGTGTGATGCTGCAATTAAATTAGGAATTTCTCAATCTTTACTTTCAAATTCTCTTCTTCAAACATACTTAAAGTCAATATTTTAAGACCCTTGAGAAATTTTAAAAATGCACCTTTTGTAAGTTAAAATATCAATTCTGTATTTTGCAACTGAACTAAAATAATACAATACAACTAGACTAAAAATAAAATACAACTAATCGTAATTTGTTTCTTTTTTAGAGTATTTATACTTAAAAACCTTTTATTTTTTTCAGTGTATGAGTGACGGTTTATAAAATCAGCCGCTTTATAAAATCAAATGTCCTCAGAACGAATGTGATTTTAGTAAGCGGCGGGCACTGTACTGGGGAAATAGCGTCATTTACGCGATAAAGCTGAGTGAAGTGTCATTTTCTTCAGTTTTTTGCGTAGATTACGAATATGATAAAGTGGAAATTGAAATCGATAGCTTTTGTACAGTAATTGTCAAAAAAAAGCATCAAAATCATCAATTTTTGAAGTTGCGGCTTTTTGTCAATTGGAGTGACTTTCACCAGAAAAATATCCAAATGAAAGTTAGTCAGTAATTAATTTTGTACTGGGGGCTCCGTCCTCTGCTCGATTCGCTCGCTAACCCCCGTTCGCCACCTACGGTATCTCAATGCCGCCTGCAGCGGGTGGTTTTTCAAGAGAAAGAAAACCGACTTGTTGCATTTGATAAATAAAAAAAGAGGAAAACTTATGCAAAAAAAGTATGCTATATGAGTTTCTAACTATACTTGGGGCAACTAACTTGGTAGCATTCGTAAAATCAAAACTGTAAACCGAAGGACGAAACAGCATTAATTTCAATATCTTTTCCATGGAACATTTCCAAATTTATGTTTTTATTTCTCTAAAATACTTTTCCAACATGAAGAAGAGTGATTTAGCATTAATTTATATAAAACTAGTGGTACCCGCACGGCTTTGCCCATAATAGAAAAATTAAAAGGTCTTTTGGATCGCCTGTGTGGCGAATTTTCTCTCCAATTGGCTTGTACCCATGTTACGATTCCACGTTATGATAATTTCGTATCTCGCCAATTGGCTTGTGCCCATGTTACGGTTCCACGTTATGATAATTTCGTAATTTACTCGGCCATCTTATGATAATTTTGTTCTTAAAATTAGAATAGGAAAAGAACTGCATCGAATTTTCAAAAAATCGCTTCGAGGTGCACACCCCCATACTACAAACTAATTTTGTGCCAAATTTCATGAAAATCGGTCGAACGGTCTAGGCGCTATGCGCGTCACAGAGATACTGACAGACAGACAGAAATCCGGACAGAGAGATATCCGGACAGAGGGAGATCCAGACAGAAAAACTTCCAGGTTTATTATTAGTAAAGATAAAGAAGAAGAAAGATAAACACATTCTTCCCCATATTATCAAATTTATATGAAAAATGGGCTTAAAATTGGAATAGAAAAAGAACAAAATCGAATTTTTGAAAAACCGCTTCGAGGTGCACACCCTCATGCTACAAACTAACTTTGTGCCAAATTTCATGAAAATCGGTCGAACGGTCTAGGCGCTATGCGCGTCACAGAGATACTGACAGACAGACAGAAATCCGGACAGAGAGAGATCCGGACAGAGGGAGATCCATACAGAGAAACTTCCAGGTTTATTATTAGTAAAGATGAAGAAGAAGAAAGATAAACACATTCTTCCCCATATTATCGAATTTATATGAAAAAAGAACTTAAAATTGGAATAGAAAAAGAACAAAATCGAATTTTTGAAAAATCGCTTCGAGGTGCACACCCTCATGCTGGAAACTAACTTTGTGCCAAACTTCATGAAAATCGGTCGAACGGTCTAGGCGCTATGCGCGTCACAGAGATAATGACGGACAGAGAGAGATCCAGACAGAGAAACTTCCAGGTTTATTATTAGTAAAGATAAAGAAGAAGAAAGATAAACACTTTTTTTTTTCATATTATCAAATCTATATGAAAAATGGGCTTAAAATTGGAATAGAAAAAGAACAAAATCGAATTTTCGAAAAATCGCTTCGAGGTGCACACCCTCATTGCTACAAACTAACTTTGTGCCAAATTTCATGAAAATCGGCCGTACGGTCTAAGCGCTATGCGCGTCACAGTGATCCTGACAGACAGAGATCCGGACAGAGGGAGATCCTAACAGACAGAGATCCTGACAGACAGAGATCCAGACAGAGAGACTTTCTGCCTATTAGTAAAGATTACCTACTTTACATTATCATTACTCATGTTTCTTATGATGATAAAATTTGTATGTAATTTAAAAGTAAAAAATAAAGTGATTTTCCAGTTCTATTAACATGTGCCAATTACTGGATCACAAGGTGTCATACACTGGGGTATCAGGTGCCAATTACTGGGGATTTTGGTAACTTTTTATATACATATTTTTATAAAAGTATCGATTCAAATATTTTTGATTTTAGTGAACCAAATAGATGCACAGATGTGCACTCTTTGAGACAAAAATATTTGCAAGAGAGTATTTTTTTTTCTAAGTACTGAAAACAGAGGTAAGTTTAAGGTCAAACTCTTAAAGTGCCAATTACTGGGGTCTTTACCCTATTTGTATTTAATGTTCTTTTTTTTTTTTTTTTTTTTTTATTTCTCCCATCAGAAAAGGGCATTCGCTAATCTCTTCATTTTCATTGAACTATTCAAAAAAAAAAAAAAAAATTCTTTTTTTGGTCTTAAAATTTTGGAAGATGTAATGTTACTATATGAAGTCCTCCCAAAACTGGGGGGGCATTGCCCTCTATGCCCCCCCTCTTATAAATCAACCCATGCCCTTCTGAACTATTCAACAAAGAAAAAAAATTTTTTTTTTAATTTTTTGGAAGATTTGTTGTGACTATATAAAGTCCTCCCAAAACTGGGGGGGGCATCGCCCCCCTCTGCCCCCCCCCCATAAATCCGCCCATGATAATCATTCTTCTGGTTACCAGTCGAACGCTCTGCCGATCGAGCTTTTCAGCTCTGTCAGTCTCAGCGCAAGTTAAACTTATGATGGTAGGTATGATGGTAGGTGGCATTCCCAAATACAATTTCAACGTTCACTTTACTTTCAATCTCGATTTTGTCACCGGTCACAGTTTGGAGGGTAACGCAGGGCGGCGTTCATAGAATGTTGAGTCCAAATTGACGAGCCACATCGGTTCTAGTGATGGTAACATTTGCTCCAGTGTAAATAATCAGCTTGCAGGGAAACCCGTTTACATATGCGTAAACGAACAGCCCATTACTGCCGCCACTTCTTGAGGAGATCTGGAAAACTTTAAGATGGGGCTCATTCCAATTTGGTGACCTCCGCCCCGCGAGATTGCCATGGCTTAGTTTTCCAAAACCTGAGAGGGAGAGGTGCTCTTTCCTCTGGTTTCTTGACGAGCTTTACAGTTTCTTCGCAAGTGACCCTCGCCGCCACATTTCCAGCACTGAAGTGGTTGTCGATTTTGGTCCTTGGGGGCCGAAATCCTTTTGAGAGCTCCTGAAATTTCCTTGATTTGCCTCTCAAGTTCAGCAAACCGTGCCACTACCGAATCAGACTCATCAGCTTTCACGCCACAGACAAAATGGCGATCCTTGCGGGTTGCTTGCTGGGCGGCTTCTATCTTCATCGCATACACAACAGCGGATTTCAGGTTTTTGACATCCGCCATCCGTAGAGACTTCCGGATTTCTGGATCTCGAACCCCGTCGATGTAGTAGTTAAGAGCCAGATTGTCTCGAACATCTGCAGGACAGTAGCAAAACGCAAGATGAGACAGTCTCTCAACATCCGCCGCTAGCTCTTGCAGGGATTCTCTTGTTTTCTGGAAACGGGATTTAAACTGGAGTCGATTGAAATCTTTTTGGCTCTTCTCACAGATATGAGGGCGGCGAAATCCAGCAGCTGATTGTCCGAAAGAGTCTGTAGAATGTCCGCAGCGCCACCCGCAACGATCCGCAAGATGGCGGGCCTTGGTAGCAGAATCCCATCCGTTCGCATCTGCCACTATCACGAATTGGGCTTTGTAAACCTGCCACGAGGTTTTCCCATCAAATGTGGCCAGTTTAATGAACGGTCGAACATTCGATGTGGGAGGGCCAAACTGTACAGAGCTGTTTTCCGCGGTCGCCAATCTCCTTTCCATGTCCCTAATTATATCTTCCTTAAATGAAGTAAATTTCTCGTCTTCTTCTTCCAACTTATTTTCCAAATTGGCGATGCGCTCTTCCACAGCATCAACTTTTTATTCCAGAGCATCGACTTTATCTCCCGTGGCAGTTAGTTGATTCTCCACCATGGTTTTCATCGACGTTAGGTCACTTTTCACTTCATCTTGACTTGTAGTAATTCTTGCAGTTAAATCACTACTTAACTGTAACTGTTCTTGGTTAGTCTCCAAATTAATTTTCAATTGTTCTCGATTTGCCGTAAAACTTGCTGTCAAAACACTCTTATCAGAGTTTATTTCTTCCAATAATTTGTTCATCTGTTCCTCCATCGCGCTAGTTATGACCATAAAAATCAAGTCCAAATTCAAAGTCTTTATGAAAAAATGTCTAAGGTCACAGTTATTCCAAGAAAGTCCTGAAGAAGCCCCACGTTGGGCACCAATTGTTACGAGTTCGGTGCAACTTCAAACTTTCTTTAAATGACGACACAGTTCTTGTGAAAAACACAGGAGATTTATTTACAACTATGTACAAGAACTATTGTTAACAACTGCTAAATTAACCATAGCAATTAAGCAAACATCAATTAACACCGTAAACTAAACGGTGACATACGTATTAACATCAAAAATACGCAAAAACACGGCGCAAAGGTTTAAACACACTTCCAGCGGAACGGCTGAAAATAACTCTCTTCCTTTCCCATGCCACCCGGCTATTTATAACTCTAGAAAGAGAGCTCTCAAACATTCCACGTGATTCCCGAAGTTTCACTTCATTTTCTTTTTGTTCGTTCACAAATCTTATACTTTAGAAATGGAGGGACCATATACTTCATTCGAATGTAAGGAGGTTGTATATTCATTACGAGAAACAATTTACAGGTTACATCACTAAGATAATTTTAGGTGAAATATATTGGCATAAACGCCAAATTTAACCAGATTACAACAAATTAATCATAAAAAATACTATTTACAAAATTTGTCACAATATTATTTAGGAATATCTTTGGTGTGAACTAGTAATTAATTAATTTTTCCACAATTAGTTCAACTAGCTTGAATGCATGTTAATTATTTCACTTTTGATTAGAATGTTTACTATTTTGTAATATTTTTATTCACTTCAAATCCATTTTATTTATTTTTTTTTTTTTTTTCGCATCACTTTGCGAAGACATCATGCAATTCTTCATCTAAGACTTGAAAATTGAGTGCTCCGCTTTAGAGCGATCGTCCGTTACTAATCCATTTCGAATAAATTAATCGATATTGTAGGCAGTCCCGCCTTTTGTGGGCACGGGGCAGGGCTCCACACACATTTGAAGTAGAAGACAGTGGACCATTTTCTAGGAAAGACAATAGTATGAAAAATCGGTCAATACTTTTTACGTCTTGTAACCATTTCTATGTAATTTTGTTACAAAATATTGTTCTTTATCTTAATAAACGGTAAGTCTGTTTATTTCAGAGTTGTTTTGTTTATTACCCGGATTAACCAGATTTTCGATTCTCCGGATGGCCTTTGGTACCAGTTAGTCCGGAAAGACTAGGTTGTACTTTAACTATTTCTTTAAGTCGAGAGAGGATAGCAATGTGGTTTTCTACTCCTGATTCCCCCAGCTGATGAACTTAAAAATTTTAAAATAAGTAAGCATTTTCTTTTTTTGACATTTCAAATTTTAATGTCGTGTTTACCATTCGAAACATTTGTATATTAATTTTAATCTTCAACTGTCCCGTTTAGTTTTAAGAGCAGGAATGGAGATCGATTTACGACCAGCGCAATAAGTTTTAAGTTCTTTCTATTGGAAAAACGAATTAATAATTGCTACAGATAACCATTTCTAACCCACGCAATGCCGCGTAATTTTGCACGTAGAGTTATGTATTTCATCGAATAACCCAATTTGATTGCAACATTCGTTTTCGCATACGTACACCTTATCCATTTTTCTTGATATAGATTCATCATTAGAGTATTTTGTAATCTGTGACACATTGCCATCGATTTTAGGTCGCATACAGCTTGCGCGTGTAACACTGAGCTCATTTAAGAAATTATATTCAGATGATCCTAACCGCGTGCGTCATGGAAATTTTGTAGACACAGCTTTTTCTTTCTCAAAGAAAAATTCTCTACTGACGACATGTGAGACAGCAACGATAAGTTTCAGGCGTAGGGGGATCTTAAGATTCCATCTTCGACGACACAGTTCTTGAGAAAAATGTAATCTTGTAAATTACCCTATCTAATGTATTAAATGAAGGTTACTTGTTTCGTGTTCCTGTAGAAACAACGGTGCGCGATAGCTGAATTAATTCAGCCACACTTACAAGATATTGCAAAAAATCAATAATGCGATAACAGTAATCGACAATTTTTGCGTGTAACCACAAAGGTGTCTTCTCATAGGATATAGATCTTCATGCAGTTTAGGGATGTGTTCATAACGGGTCAAAAAGAACGAATCCCTAAAATTAATGGATCTATTCGTTCACTTAAGAAATGGACGATCGCTCTTCTGAACGGTGAACAGTTTCGAACATTGTATTGATGCACTTATGATAAAATCGCATTTTATTTTTTAAAAATTACATCCATCTTCAAATTTTTAACTCTCAATCAATCTCAAATTTCTTTTTTTTTTCTCAGTGCAGTACAATGCATTTGTTCGAACCACTGAACTTTCTGCTTTATTCATCCTTTTTTTAGTCGTTGCAGTTCATTTACAATTTTCCAATGTATCCATTAGAAATGTTTTGTGTAACTTATTTGGACTACTAACAAAATGTTTGAACATTCCATTTCCCGTCTCACTCACCTACTAAAATCCTTCTCACGATTTCTGTCGCCAAAATTATTTCTAAAAATACCTTTTATTACTTTTCTGGCGATCCTTTTGTCTTCTATAACATCCCTATCAACTATTATCTATTTTGATTTGGCTTTATTTTTAACTTGCTTGGCGACTTCCAAGTCGCTTATTTTACATTCAATATCCAGAGATTTTTGGCTGGCAAGCAATCCGACATAAACTATGGATTTTTTTTTTTTTTTTTTTTTTTTTTTTAGGAAATTCCCCTTAACTTCTGCACGCGATCACACACGTAACGCTAACAAAATATTTTGTAATGCTTTTGTACGAGCTTTAGGGAAAAAAATATATTTATGGAATGCTTACTTGGTACAGTTAGATACATGCACAAAAAATACTGTTCATTTACCTTTCAAAACCTCAATGGAAATTACAAAATAATATGAGGTACAGCTTATTTTCAGATTTTCCGAGTCACACACGTAACGCTGCATTTAAAATTCTATTTTTAAAAAAAATTGAATTATCCTGGGAAAAAACACTGCCACCTAAAAACTCTTGCATATGTTCTGTAACTCCAATAGAAACTATTAAGAGATATTTAAAAAATATCATATTGGTTTTCATTGTTTTTTGTTAAGGAATGGTGTCAAAAAGTCACACACGTAACGCTGGAATGGCCCTTCAGTAAATGAGGCTTAGCCAATTTGGCTGCATAAATAAAACTTTCACGCCTTCTAATCTTACTACTATTATATATGCGAAAGTTTGTCTGTATGGATGTATGGATGTATGGATGTTTGTTACTCTTTCATGCAAAAACTACTGAACGGATTTTGATGAAACTTTACGATAATATAGCTTATGCATCAGAATAACACATAGGGTAGTTTTCGTCCCATTATGGGGGGCAAAACCCCCTTAGGTGGGCAATAAAACACAATTTTCGTATAAATTCTCTAATAAAGGGTTGAAAAAACACCTGCACATACTTACATTATATGTCCATCGAAAGCTCTGATTTTTCTGCTGAAGATGGCACCTATTCGAAATTTCTAAGTAGAATAAAAAAAGAGTTATGAGCGTTTTAGTTCCATGTTCGAAGGCTTTCCTAAACTCAATACAGTATTTAGTGCATCATCTCAACTCCCTGTCGATAGCGACAATTGTTGTATTGTTGAATATCTTTGCTTTTCGTGACTGTTCAAGGCTTTTCTCAAGTCAAATCTTGAAGTAAGATTTTTGCACAAGATTGCCAAATAATTTATGATTTGGCTGATCATTTTCCATTTAAACGGAACTTTAATGTAATTAATGGTTTTTATTATTATTTATGCTGATTGAACACTTACTCATTATCCAATCAACCAGCAGATCGCCAAAATTTTTGCAGAAAGATTTCCGTAGCTGATGCATTTGGCAGTTTTTTTCAACGTCGCTGTTTTTGAAGCCGAGGACTACGTCATAATGTTTCTCAGCTTTCACCATGTAAACAAAATATCGCCAATCAAAGAATCTTTAAAAAACTTTTTTTACTGTGTTAAATAATCCAGCAACTAAATTAGGCAAATCCATAAACAGCACAAAAACTTCCATTAATTTTCCTTTTTGCACAATTTCAAACAATCGCCAAATTTTAACTTATTTTGGAAACATTTCGGATGAAACTCTTTAGCGCCATTTTATGGTGACCAAAAGTATCTCAGCACCTGACGATAATATCTTTGTAACGAAAATTAATATCATATCGTTTTACAAAGTAAGGAAAGAAGGAGGGAGCATCATCGAAGGTACCTCAAAACGATTCCCGCAAATTCGGTAAAATCGCACCCAGAGCCCACAATGATTGAAATTTCCCAAAATAACTAAAGCAAGTATAAGGGGATTACGAGCAACATCAATAGCAATACAGAGAAGGTTTTAGACTCCATGTTAAAAAAAAAAAAAGTATCAACTGATTAATCTTTTTAAACATGAGAATAATAGTTTCATGTTTTGGAAATTTGTATATGCTTAAATATAGTGCTTTCGTTTCTAAATCAATACTATTTTGTTCTTTATACTTATTACTATTTTACTTGTATGGGTAAGGAAGAAACTCGATTTTTAATCATGTCAAAAAGATGTGTTTTAAATTCTTTCTCTTAAACCAGAAAACAAAAGCAAGTAACGATTTTTTCTCATAATTATTACTGACCTAGGCAACGCCGGGTATTTTTGCTAGTTATGTTATATATCGTTTTTTGACAAACATCTAAACCTGTTGCCTGAATAAGTTTCCTCGTTGAGTACTTTCCAGTTGATGTAAGCTTGCAAACTCCTCTTTCATCTCGCGAGGAAAAAGCTCTAATGATCTTAGCCGTTTTTTTTTTTTTTTAACGTAATTGTCTTTTAATCTTAATAATAATTGACCTTCGTCTTCGACCTTCCTTTTTTTCGTAATACTACGGCTACACATCCGCCCTCTTTCACGATCAGTTGATTTATTACCTTTCGACATCTTCAGAAAAAGCACCAAAACTTGGAAGAAATTAATACAAAAAAATAATAACAATATATAATAAATAATTTGAATTTTGACCTCTTGAATTCAAATTATGTTTTTCGCAATCACGAGTGTGTGTGTGTGTGTGTATGTAGGCGTGTGTGTTTATGTGTGTGTGGGAGGGGGCGTATGTGTGTTTGTGTGTAGGGGTATGTGTATGTGTGTGTAGGTATGGTGTGTTTATGTCTGTGTGCAGGTATGAGTGTGTGGGTAGTTGTGTGTAGGTGCGTGCGTATGTGTAGGTGTCTGTATGTATGCGTGTGTGTGTATGTGTTTGAGTGTGTTATGTGTTTGAGTGTGTTATGTGTTTGAGTGTGTGTATGTGTTTGTGCGTGTATGTGTTTGTGTATGTGTGTAGGCGTATGTATGTGTGTGTATGTTTTTGTGTGTGTGTACGTGCGTGTATGTATGCGTGTAAGTGTAGGATATTAACGCAACCTGGAGACGGTTTTCGCTATAGGAGCAGCATCGGGAGGCGGCCGGTCGACGGTGATGCTGCAGAGGCAGAGGGTGCACGCGGGTAAATAAAATGATAAGACCTCAAAACAGTCAAATGAAAGCAATAAGCAATCGTGATTGCTCAAAAAGCTACAAGTTGGAAGGTTTTTACACTCTTATTAACTGCTATGACATTTATTCCAGTATATTACATTTAGTATTTAAGAAATACTGGTGGCCTTAAAGTTGTTACTCAAGCTGAAATACTAACTTTGAATAAACTACTGTTGTACTGGTAATCGCATACTTTAAAAAACTTGTCTGCTGCGTTTTTTCTTCCAAATGAACATTAATAATTAATAATTCAATAACATTTAAATCCCTTTGATTTCATTTTCCCATTTTCTCAACTCTTTTCTACTGGCCTTAAAGTTTTTACTGGGGCTGTAAATGGGAGCTTTTTCCGCAGATTTTTTTTTGCTCGTGCGAAACACAGAAAGATTACGCTTTGCGTCGCAAAATCAATGATAAAATAAGCCCGTGGGAGCTTAGCCCGTTTTTGGAAAAAAGTCTTATTTACAGATAAAAAGAAATTCGAAATTTTTGGTTCCAATGTTGTAAAGAGAACAAAACAATGAAGAATTTAATCTTAAGAACTTTAAACAAGAAGCCGAAAATTTGGTAATCGGACGGAAACAAATTTGTTTTTTATCAAGGTAACGATAAGAAGCTCATGTTTTTCAACGTTTGCGTCTGATGCCTCAAAAATTGTCCTAAAGCACAAAAAATATCTCCTCAATCGTCAGATTTAAACTTAATGTAACATATTTAGAGATATCTGGAGGCTAGATTACGAAAATGCGGCATTGAAGCGAAAAGTGAACTAGAAACCGTAAGACTCGAGAAGTGTAATTGAACACTTTCTCAGAAATTGCTGAAAAAAAGAAAAAAACAGTGAAGTCTATTCCCAGACGTTTAAAAGCTGTTGTGGATCCTGTGTGTGAATGATATTCTACTAACTAATGACTTAATAAAAAGTTAGATTGTTTAAAATGTACGAAGACTTTTGTGAGATAAAAGTTTCTGGCACTTTTTGATTTTTAATTTCTTAAGAATCAAGTTTTAATATGTTAATAAATATTTTCATGAAGTTTGGTTAAAAAAAGAACATAGATCTTATGTAATTAAATACCTATTCCGAAATATTAATTTTAACCAATGGATAGGGGCGTATTTCATTGAAAATCGTAAGTGCGCGAACACTTTTGGGAGACACTGTATATAGTGCTGTAGCTGGAAAATTTTAATAACTTAATTTTTTGACACGTTGAAATGGAACCTGCGGTTTTCCAGAATGGAAAACGTGTCTTACTATTCGGCAACTGAGAAATATTTTACAAAACGAACTGTGATTGCTTTATACGTCAAAACCTGTATAGAGTTTTTTGATTCATTTTTCATTGGCATATTTTCTTACATTTAGATCATTTTAGTTATTTTGCCCTCGAAGAATATTACCGATCTAATGAAACATTTCGAATATACGTGAGTATGTCGCGCAGAAAGATCACTTTTCAACTTTTTTAAATGAACGAAGTCGTTCACATGAACGAGTTGAATGAACGGATCAAAAAAAATAAACGGTCCTCTGATGAACGGATCATTAAAAAGAACGACATTGCCCACCTCTAAATGCATTCTAACCACCGATGAGATGGAAAGACAAACATTCCGTTTACAGGCGGAGATGGACGCATCTATTAATTTTCAGGGATGACAGCTTTTGCAGATGCATGTTAGCCACAAAATTAAGCAGCCACACTGAAATTAACGGTGAATGCGCACCAAAATTTTTTCCCTTTTCCAGTTAAGACTCGTCTTAACTGGACGTTTGCCAATTCCATATCCAGGGCTGCCACTGAGTTATGGTCTTAAAAATAGTCGTTTTAGTAGCCTCTTAAATAAAAAATAGTCCACCAAAAATTTTTCCCTTTTCCCTTTCATTCAGATAGACTCGTCTTAACTGGACGTTTGCCAATTCCATATCCAGGGCTGCCACTGAGTTATGGTCTTAAAAATAGTCGTTTTAGTAGCCTCTTAAATAAAAAATAGTCGCCAAACAAGAAAAATAGTATCGAAATAGTCTTCCATTATTTTTCAAATGATATAAATAATAAATATTAAATCATATGCTGCATATACTTTGAGGAATAGACATATCTCAGTTACATGGTATATTAGCGGGATCACCTCGACAAGCGGAGCTCTCTCCAGTTACACACAAGTGGTGTTTCCGACATGGGTTTCATACCAATCTTATTCCCATTCACAATCACTTTGAAATTAAAAGCTTTCATTAACATTTATAATACATTAAAGTTTTATTTAAATTTGCAGTAAAATGAAAATAAAGAAAAAAGGACTAAATGGTGTAATTATTGGTTCATTAAATAACACAAGGATAATATTAGCACCAATATAATTCTAATGGTTAGTTGTAGGCAGTGTTGGGCATTAATCAATTATTTTTTCAATTGCCTTGTCAATTGATTAAAAAAGTAATTGCAATTAAATTAATTGCAATTAAATTAATTGTAATTAAACTATTAATTGTACTTCGCAGTTAATTTAATTAGATTAATGTACGTTAATCGCTTTTCGCAATTAAAATAATTGCAATTACTTTTTTCAATTGTTTTATGAAACAATTAAAACTAACTATTAACTTAATGTATCAATAAGTACAGCGCAGCGTACAGAGTTCAAAGTATTGTTCGAATTCGTATTTTCGTTCAGTGTTGATTGCTCCCTCGCCGCGTGAACTATTCTCGTCTTGGCAAGTTTTTTCCACACGTAAATGTTTGTGTTTTAAAATTGTGCAAATCATTGTTTTATAGTTTAACCTGTAACAGGGGAAATCAGAAAGAAGGACAAACCAGGGGACGTAAGATCTCAGAGACCGCTCTGTTTATTTTATTTTTTTAATAAATCGTGTAATTAAGATGCATTTCTGCAATCTCCCTCAGATGTTCTTCGGACCTCTACTAGTACGGAAAACAAATTTTAAATTTTAATTGAAATATATATACCTTTTTCGAGGCTGGAGCCAGGAGATTTTTTGAGAAAAGTCATATGCTGCAGTAAATAATTAAATGCTCGAAATTAAGTTACTGATACATGAAACACACCAACAGCTCGGCTACTTCCAGCCGAGGACTGCAGTTCTGTGCTTATTAGCACTTATTAGCCCGCCATAGGAGGGTGAGTGAGCCGGAGATGAAAAACTTCTTAACGAAGCCAAGAGTGCCAAACAAACTGGTAGCTAATATAGAATTAGCACAGACCAGACGAGTGACCGAAGCAATGGTTCGGTTCAACTCGAGAATTTCATATATTTCTGCTTTAGCCTGGGCTATTGGGCGGTAATTTAATGAAGGTTACTGATATTTTTTGATATTTTATTTGCTGCTAACACGTGTATTTAAATAGTTAGATAATAATATGGTACCCGTTTAGCGTCCACGTCCCAGGTAGACCTGTCGTCTGTAGAATGTATTGTACAAAACCAGTAATTTTTTTATGAGTTAGTTTTAATTAAAATTCACAGAACAATCGACAATTGTTAATTGTAGTAAACTACAATTAACAATTGTTAATTGCAGTGAACTACAATTAACAATGCATTAATTGTTAACTGTGGTAAACTACAACTAACAATTAATTAATTGTTAACTGCAGTAAACTGCAATTAACAATTAATTAATTGTTAACTGCAGTAAACTGCAATTAACAATTAATTAATTGTTAACTGCAGCAAACTACAATTAACAATTAATTAATTGTTAATTGTAATTTTCCACAATTACAATTGATCAATTGTTAGTTGTTGTGGTTAAATTTACCAATTAATCAATTGTTAATCTTTAATTGTCAATGCAATTAAAATTTGCCACACTCTGGTTGTAGGCAAGTGGTTGAAAAAATTTAATAAGTCATCCCCCAAAACTTTTCAGTATTAACAGGGTTTAAATGCACTTAAAAATGTGAGACAAGTTAGATATTACATAAGTAAGTGTTGATAACACTGTAGTATTTTGTATGGTACATCAGGCATTTAAATCACAAAAGAAAAATGCTTGGCACTGCTTTTAAATTCACTATCACTTCTGCAGATAAAACAATCTTATTAGCTTTTATTTACATTTACATATTTAAGTTTTATTTATATTTACAGAAAAATGAAAATAATAATAATAATAAGACTGAACGCTCTATGTTCATTAAATAACATCGTCCGTATATTGCAGCAGCAGAGAACATCAAGCAGAGAAAAATAGCAGGGTTGCCAGAAGTTAATGACCCAGAGTAACCTAAAATGGTCACCTTTGCCCCCTTTAAACTTGGCTTCGCTATTGAATAAATAAGCATTTTTTGAAACTTCGCCAACCACAAAAACGAAAATTAATAAAACTGATATTCCCATTCAAGAAGGGTTATTGTTATTCTTGTTGGTAAGAAATATGCATCCTATGCCAGATGGCGCCAGGAGAAAAATGTACAGTTAATTTTTTGCAAACAAATAATGAAAAGAGAAGTACAACTTAAGTTGGTCACCTTATGACATGCGTTACTATAGTGGATTTACGAAAAATATAAATTTTGGTTTCCAAAAGACTTTTAATACGTGTAACGAAATCAAGAGGGCGCCATCGACTTGGCTGAGTAGTGAAGGGATGATGAAACCCTGGACCCCTGTTGGGGCGAGATGAAAAGGGGAGAGTCGAAAAAACTTCCTTGGAGAGTGAGAGTGGAGAGGACGAGCGAAAGGAGGCTGGAAGGTACAGCTGAAAAGGTTGCTTCGACGGGAAGAAATGAGCCTTCTGTGATCGTTGAGTGCCATGTTTCTCGGAACCCCTGAAAGCCTGCGATAGATTCCCCTCCTCTACCTGATAATGCAACGTGGAAAGTAATTATGCCCTCGAGAGAATTCACGATATTCCTCCTATTGACTTGGCAAAACTTTCACGAGATTTGTTGATCCACGGGGCCCCGCCATTACGAAGGATGCAGCGAACGAACAGTAAGTGTTTGTCATATATTATTGGTGACCAATTTGTTCCTATCATGTTAAGGCTATGATATAATTGAATTTTGTCAATGTGTAAGGTTTCATGTAACTCCAATAGATTTATGTTAATTAAACTTTTCCTTGTAATCTACGAAAGTGTAATGTTTCACTATGCCACGTGGTTTTTATTCTTTAGGAAAAATAGTGATATATTTGAGTAGCATGTGTTACGATAATTAAGAATAAGTTTGGATTTTAGCTCAATTTGGATTTTTACTGTACGATGCAATTAGATTGCGGATCGCAACCACGTGACGCCATTTGGCTCTGTCTGGTAAATTGGCTTGTTTATGATTAAGGAGATACTTATGAACTGGGTTATCGGACTGGAGAACACGAAAGCTATACGATCATAAAATTTAATTAAGGAGTTAAG
Source organism: Uloborus diversus (assembly GCF_026930045.1). Classification (NCBI taxonomy): domain Eukaryota; kingdom Metazoa; phylum Arthropoda; class Arachnida; order Araneae; family Uloboridae; genus Uloborus; species Uloborus diversus. Next base: position 31,857,617 of record NC_072731.1, on the reverse strand, counting down.
TGTTATTTTGCTTTTTTTTTTTTTGGTTGATAATAGAAGCAAACAGTCCGTACAAATGGTGCCGTGCCATTTTTTTTCATGTCACCTTACACACTGATTCGAAGTACTGTGGACCTTTTTATGAATTCATTGTATGATATATGAAGTGTTGTGCATTTATTTTTAATAATTAATTTTAATTCGGTCAAAAAATTAATTTTGTGTACTTCACGTTATATTATAAACAAAATGACTGCACCGGAGCAAATTGTTGGTTCTTTTATGCCTTTAGGGCTGAATTTTTTCCAGCTTTCTAACCTGCCTGTTTTTAAAGGCAGAGATTCGACTGTAGGGTTAGAGGAATTTTTAGAGCGGGTGTCAGAGGCCGCGATCCAGTAGAAGTGGACAGATCAAGAAAAGTTGTTCGCTTTGAAAGATAGACTATATGGGGAAGCTAGGGAGTGTATGCGAGAGTTAGGGGAGGATGCAAAGGATTTTGATAGCCTAGTTCGCGCGCTGAAAAGAAATTTTAGCAGAACCACACCTCCTAGTGTAGCGTTACATAAATTTTTGAATTTTAGACAACCTCCAGATATGCCTGTAGAGCGTTTTCTCGCCCAGGCGGAGCAGAAAAGTAGAAAGTTAGATTTCGCTACATCAGGGGCGTCAGTTGAGGATCGACGGGAATCGGCGGAAACTCAGAGAAAGCATTTTCTTGAAAGTATGCTGTTGTCAAATTTATGCCCTGAAATTCTTAGAGGAGTAATTTCCAAAAATCCTCAGGCTTTGGAAGAAGTTAAAAGTGCCGCGTGTATCGAAGAACTCGCTTGGAAAAGCGCTCGATTAAATTCTAATCCTTTTACACAATATGCAGAAAACCCACAAGTTTTTCAGTTGTCGGGAGAGCAAAATAGTATAGAAAATAAGTTAACTAATATCTGTGAAACTTTAACAAAACAAATGTCATTATTACAAGAGAAAGTAGATGGGTTGGAAAAACAATTGGCAACTCCCAATAATAGATATATGAATACGGATCATAGAAGTCATAGAAAGGTTGGGCCATGCTTTCGCTGTAAGCGGATGGGGCACTTAAAAAAGGACTGCAATGTCGATATTGGGTATCAAAATGCTCAAAATTTAAACTATAAAGGGAAGCTGTGTCTACTCCTTCACAAGTAACAATTCCCATAGTCTGTAAGGAGATTCTTTTTCAACATGAAACGAAAAGTAGTTTACCCATTATTAACGTAAAAATTAGTAAAACAAAATTTTTAGCACTTTGCGATAGCGGGGCATCCTTAAATATCACTGAAAAACAATGCCTTCCAGAGAATGTTATTTTAGAGGAATGTAACATTGTGGTAAGAACTGTAGGAGAAAGATGTGTATCTCTAAACAGGATGGTTACATTGCCAGTAGAAATCGCTGGGATCACTAGAAGTGTTTTGTTTTATGTTGCTGATTTTCCTCTGTCTAAAAATTTTAAAATAATACTGGGCAATATGTTTTTTAAACAGAACAAGTGTGTTTTAAATTATGAGCAAAATTGTATTTCTTTTGATAAAGTTTCGTGTTCATGGTTCACGGGTAATGAGCAGTCAAATGAAAAAGCAAATCTAATTATGACTAATGAGACAATTCAACATGATGCGGTTGGTAAAACTTGTAGCACAGTTAATGAGAAGGCAAATGTAATTTTATCTACTGAGACAATTGAGGAAAAAGCTAATTTTGAAAATAATTATGCTTATGTGCAGAGCAAAAATATTTTACAACCTTTTTCACAGACTTTAATTAACGTAAAACTAGAAAGACCAGTTAGACTCGGAATTGTTTATGGTTGAGTCGTGTAAAAGTCTGAAAAAGGGTATATTGTTGCTCGTTCAGTGCATAAGTCTAATGACAATTTGGTTTTTTCTATTCTAGTTTTAAATCCAACTGATGATGTTATTCACTTGAATAAATTAACTAAAATTGTAATTTGTTCACCAGTAGTTTTGGAAAATGAGGTTAAAAATGAAATCTTCGCGGTTGAAAATGAAAATTAGTGGGGAGAATGCGCTGAGGTTGATTTGCATTGGGATGAAGATTTTGATTTATTTCATTTAAGTCCGGAAGCTAAATTTAAACTTTTAGAATTTTTGGATAAAAACAAAGATGTTTTTGCAAAGTCTGTACTTCAATTACCGGGTTGTGATACTGTTTTGCATAAAGTCCCTTTGACTGATGATGAACCGGTTAGAAAACGCCCATACAAAGTGCCATATAACTTAAGGAAGGAAATGAACAATCAATTAGATATTTTGATCGAGTCGGGAATTCTGGAACCCTCCAGTTCGGCATTTTCTGCACCTATTATGCTGGTTAAGAAAAGCTCAGGAGGTTTTAGGCTTGTAACAGATTTTAGAGCGTTAAATGCAAAGGTCGTCCCTGATTCCTTTCCTATTCCGATTATTAATGAGGCTATTGATAATTTAAGCTCAGGTACTATTTTTTCGACACTGGACTTAACAAGCGGTTTTTTTCAACAAATTGTGGCGCCTGAAGATAGGCATAAACTAGCTATTACAGTGTAGAACCTTTTATCCGGGAACCAAAAAACCGGGAAACCAGAAAACCGGCAACCTTTTGCCAGTTTTCCCGCCATTTTTAAAAAATGCGTATTTTTGGCAATTTTTGAAAAACTAAGCATTTTTTTGAAATACCTAAAAGAATACGAGCGGTTTCTTAAAAAATACCATATTACTCATCCATAGTTCGGGAAAATGTTTTCAAAAACAAACTTTAGAGGGTTATCCTTAACTCGGGGCAAAATTTCCGAAATATTTTCTTGAATAAAAAAGTACACTCGTAAGTCAGAAATTTTCGTATTTTATTCCAACTGAGTACTAAAGAAATGAATATTGTCACATTCTAATGCAATATTTTATTGAATAGTCTCTAATTAAAGCCGTTTGGAGCGTAAATGACGTCGAAAAAGCGCGGGAAACACCGAAAACCAGATTTGCAAATTTTTTGGATAGTTGATCGTGGAATCTAGAAATCGTTAAACGCAAGACTCATAAATCAAATTTCTATTGATATGAACTTAATGCAAAAGCAATAATTATCAATAACAATTTTTTTTAGTACCGTAATCGCAAACACCAAACCTTTGCAAGAAATTAAAAAAAAAAAAAAAAAAGCGCGCTCAAGAAAAAATTCTTTCACACAATACAGTAGAAAAATCGCACATTTATATTCAAAAACTTGTTGCTTGTCTTTCCCTTCATTTTCTTTTGTTTTAAAACAAGGAAAAGTAGGTTTTTTTTCCCCTTTTCAAAATGAATGTGAGGGTCTCAGGTCTTATGGATAACTTTCAATAATAAGCATTTCTGAACTGTTTTCTTCTTATTTTAATATGTATTACTATTTATTATAGTAACTTAAGTTTCATAATCAAATGGCCAATAGCGATTTTTAGCGATCCAGAAAACCGGAAAATTCAGATATCTGGGACAGCGATGGTCCCGAACTTCCCGGATAATTGGTTCTCTACTGTACCTCACACAGAGGACTATATCAATTTAAGCGTTCTCCTTTCGGACTTAGAACTTCCGCAAATTCGTTTCAGCGTCTGATGTCAATTGTTTTATCGGGATTAGAGCCCCTAAATATTGGAATTTATATTGATGACATAATTATCAGCAGTAAGTCGTTTGAGGATAATTTTCCTAAATTACAGGTAGTTTTTGATCGCCTGCTTCAGCATAAGTTGAAACTAAAACCAAGTAAATGTAAGTTCCTAACTGAAACAATAAAATACCTCGGTTTTGTAATTACAAAAGGAAAAGTTTATCCTGACAAAAGTAATCTCGAAATTGTTCAGAATTTTAATATCCCGAAAAGTAGGAAGGACGTTCGATCATTTTTAGGAGCGGTTAATTACTATCGGAGATTTGTTCCGGATATTAGTCGTAGGGCTATAAATTTGACAAATTTAACAAAAGAAAAATTAAAGTTTAAATGGACAAAAGAAGCTGAACAGGAATTTTTGCACTTGAAGTCAGCTCTTATTAAAGAGCCTTGCCTTTCTTTACCGGACATGACAAAAGATTTCCACCTTTATACTGATGCAAGTAATACCGCAATAGGTAGTGTTTTATGTCAGTTAGACAGCTCAGGCTACTATAAGCCCATAGCTTTTGGTAGTAGGAAATTAAATATGGCTGAAACTAGATACTCTAACTGAGAGGGAAGCTCTTTCAATTGTATATTTTACCAACTATTTTCGACAGTATTTGCTGGGTAGAAAATTTTACATTTACACCGACCACGCTCCCCTGACTGGCTCTTTAAAAATTAGAGACTCTTTTTGCAGAATTGCAAGGTGGTCACTTTCTCTATCCCAATTTGAGTATGAAGTAAAATTCGTGCCTGGCAAAGTGAATAGTGTGGCCGATTTTCTCAGTAGGCATGTTAGTTCTTGTAGAACTGTTCAGGGTCACATTTTTATGAATGAGCAAACTTCTGAGCTAGACGTAATTATCCCAGAAGTAACTATGGAAATCATAAAAGGGGAACAACTCGAGGACGATAGATGTAAGCAAATTCGGGAAAATATGAAAAATAAAATGCCAAATAAGCCATCGAATTTAAAGTTTTTTGAGAAGGAGGGCATTCTTTGTGTACTGACACGAGCATGGGCATTGAAAAAAGAAAGGAAAAGTATGTCATTCCCCAGTCTTGGATTAGGAATATTTTCCAACTCCATCACGACTCGCCCTCTGCTTGTCATCCGGGGATAAGAAAAACTTTGAAGAAACTTAAGGACTTGTACTATTTTCCAAAACTACAACAGCACACAATTAACTGGATTAAGTCTTGCGTAAGCTGTATGGAGCGTAAAGCCCATAATCCAAAAGTTAGTGCGCCTCTACAAAGAATTCCTTTGCCAAACGGCCCGTTTGAGAAAATATCGTTCGATATTGTTGGGGCTTTACCCATTACTGAATCGGGAAATAGGTATCTTGTCACCAGGGAGGTTAAAGGGGAGGAGATAAATCTTTACTATGTAGAAGTGGCAAGGTTCGTTCACTTTTTCCAGAGGGCGCTGTATGTGCACCGCTCCCGACAATCGCAGCAGATCAATGTAAATGATGCTAAGTTTCTCATTTTTTTAGAAGCAGCTATTAAAGCAAAAAAAGAAAAAAAAACTACTGGAAATTGGTTGTAAAAAGGGGCCAATATAGTGGACGATGTACGGCCTTCGTCCACAGGAAGTTAGCGCAGTATTTGATGGAAAAATTTATTTTATTTTTCATCACCAACTTGCCGAATTCGTCTGCTATTAATATTGCGCTGTGCGATGTTTTATTTTTTACGAGTTGAAATGTTTCTATTCCTGTAAATAATTGACGAAATGAGAATGTAGTAGAATTAATTACGTAAATACTTTTTTTTAATTAGTTGTAAATTTCGTGACATGTTTCGAGAATTAATTAAAGCGAAATAATTTTTTGCTTTCACGACCTTTAACAGATAAAAATAAATGTTAATGTTCTATTTACTTAACTTCAAGCTGATATTGATTATAATAATTTACTCACTGCTTAAACAGAATTGTTATCATTATTTTTTTATTATTGCATTTTTTCGACAACGAAATGGGGAAAAAAAATCGAGAAACCTTATTCATTCAAAAAATTATACCTTGGAACGCTTTTTTGAGATAGTTTGTGGGGTTTTCTGTTGAAATTAATCATGTTTTTGAAAATTACAATTTACTCTTTTTGGACATGTATTTTTTAAATGAAAAAGGTTTCCCGATTTTTTTTCGATTTGGTTGTAGAAAAAAATGCAATAATAATAATAAAATAATAATAACAATTATGTCTAAGCAGTGAGTAAATACATGAATAAAATGATTATAATCAATATCAGCTTGAAGTTAAGTAAATAGAACATTAACATTTATGATTATCAGTTAAAGGTCCTGAAAGCAAAAAATTATTTCGCTTTAATTAGTTCTCGAAAAATGTCGCGAAATTTACAACTAATTAAAAAAGTATTTACGTAAATAATACTACTACATTCTCATTTCGTTAATTATTTACAGGAATAGAAAAATTTCTACTCGTAATAACTAAAACATCGCACAGCGCAATATTAATAGCAGACGAATTCGGCAAGTTGGTGATGAAAAATAAAATAAATTTTTTCATCAAAATACTGCGCTAACTTCCTGTAGACGAAAGCCGTACATCGTCCTCTATATTGTCCCCTTATTACAACCAATTTCCAGTAGTTTTTTTCTTTCTTTGCTTTAATAGCTGCCTCTGAAAAAAAGAGAGACTTAGCTTCATTTACATTGATCTGCTGCGATTGACGGGAGCGGTTCGCCGACAGCGCCCTCTAAAAAAGTGAACAATCGTTGCCACTTTTACACTAGCAATCCCGTAGGACATTTCTCTCCTTCTTCCTACTTGTCACATTTATTGACTATTTTACTCGCTGGGCTGAGGCTTTTCCGGTTCCTTCTATTGGTAGTGAGGTTATTGCTGATGTCTTGATACAGTACATTTGTCGCTATGGTACTCCTAAGAAAATAGTTTCTGATAGAGGTTTGAATTTAATTAACGACAGTATGAAAAAAAGTGTATTCGGCATTTAATGTGAACAAAAGGGAGGTGATAGCATGGAGGCCCCAGTCCAATTGCTGCATAGAAAGGGTTCATAAGACTTTAGGGAATTCTTTAAGTCATCTAGTAAATCAATACCATAACGACTGGGATAAGAAAATTAATTTTGCTTTATTAGCATACCGCACATCGGTTCATGAAGCAACAAACTTTTCGCCTGCGTTTCTTGTATTCGGGAGGGAATTTAATTTACCTAATAGTTTTTTAAATGCTCCTCCCACCTTTTCTTACAATGATAACATTGATTTTGCAAATGAAATGTTAGTGAATTTAAATAAGACATATAACACTGTAAAGCAGAACTTGACAATTTCTGCTGAAAATAATGAAAAACGCAGAAAGACAAAAGCTAAGGACAAGGACTTTAAAGTAGATGATATTGTATATTGGTATAACCCAGCGATAAAGCCTGGGCATTGTAAAAAATTTTACAAACATAACGAAGGCCCATTTAAGATCACGAAAGTCTTATCGCCTGTGGTAGCAGAAATTTCAAAAGTCAATAAACCAGATGTTAAGCGTTTAGCTCACTTTGAGAATTTAACCCTTGCTACAAAAAAGAATGAAATTTTGAGCTCAAATTCCGATGGTGATGCTCAATCTGAAAACGGAAACAAAGGTCAAAGCCATGATACTGCTATTGACCAGAATGACGTTGCCCCAAATGTTGTGTTTCCTGGAGTAATTGGTCGATTTGTACCTAGACCATATAATTTACGACCACGTCGCCATGGCAGAGTTGTATAAAACAATTATCAGCGAGGAAATTAATTCTGTGTATATATTTAATTATAGATGTATGTTTTCTTAGTATTGCGTTTCATTACTATATCATTACACTTTATCTCTTTTTATTTAAGTAATATTTTACATGTATGTATTGTATTCCGTATTCAAGGATATTTTTCATTATTTCTTTTATCGTATAAATGTATCATGCGTAAAACTTTTCGGGTTAATTTTTACTGGTCCACACTGTACTTCAGTTTAATTGCTACTTAGGGATTTTTGTTCTTGTAGGCAGAAAATCAACTGTACCTTTTGTTTTCTGAATTTTTTAAACTTTTGATCTAACGTGATGTTGCATTTTGGGGACTGTATGCGCGCTACTGTCTTTAAAGTCTGTATTTCGGGGTTTGTTCACTTTTGAAGGGCAAGGTTGGTTCTTGTAGCCGCTGTGGTGCTTTGTCGTTTTGTTGTGAATAGGCTTAGATCAATACCTCTTTGGGGAAACCCAGCCGTAGGTGGGGTCTGGTCTTTGGGGGACCGGGCCCGTCCCTATGCCGGTCCCAAGCCCGGGTAAATGGGGAGGGTTTTACGATGGTGTAGCATCCACGTATGTAAAACGACCACTCTTTACTTGCGTTTGAGCAGATTTGTATCTGCCCAATGGCTATCGAGTGGAACAGTGAGTAGGCAATGGGCACCACCGGAGTCAGGTCCGTACCTGGGTCCACGGTGTCTAGAGTCGTAAGTGGTTTAGTTCTCGTTCCCTTACGGGTAAGGGGGCCCCGGCCGAAAGGTCCGTTCTCTGGAAGCCCTAGATGGCATAGCAGAGCGGGGTTCCCTGTTTCGTACCTCTTTGGGGAAAACGGTTAACTTCTTTTGCTTAAATTAGTTTCGGTTTCATTAGCATGTATCATGTGCAAGCAAAAAAAAAATTTTTGTTTTCGCGGGGAGACGTAGGTATTTGTACAGTTGATTTTTTGCAAACAAATAATGAAAAGAGAAGTACAACTTAAGTTGGTCACCTTAAGACATGCGTTACTATAGTGGATTTACGAAAAATATAAACTTTGGTTTCCAAAAGACTTTTAATACGTGTAACGAAATCAAGAGGGCGCCATCGACTTGGCTGAGTAGTTGAGGGATGATGAAACCCTGGACCCCTGTTGGGGCGAGATGAAAAGGGGAGAGTCGAAAAAACTTCCTTGGAGAGTGAGAGTGGAGAGGACGAGCGAAAGGAGGCTGGAAGGTACACCTGAAAAGTTTGCTTCGACGGGAAGAAATGAGCCTTCTGTGATCGTTGAGTGCCATGTTTCTCGGAACCCCTGAAAGCCTGCGATAGATTCCCCTCCTCTACCTGATAATGCAACGTGGAAAGTAATTATGCCCTCGAGAGAATTCACGATATTCCTCCTATTGACTTGGCAAAACTTTCACGAGATTTGTTGATCCACGGGGCCCCGCCATTACGAAGGATGCAGCGAACGAACAGTAAGTGTTTGTCATATATTATTGGTGACCAATTTGTTCCTATCATGTTAAGGCTATGATATAATTGAATTTTGTCAATGTGTAAGGTTTCATGTAACTCCAATAGATTTATGTTAATTAACCTTTTCCTTGTAATCTACGAAAGTGTAATGTTTCACTATGCCACGTGGTTTTTATTCTTTAGGAAAAATAGTGATATATTTGAGTAGCATGTGTTACGATAATTAAGAATAAGTTTGGATTTTAGCTCAATTTGGATTTTTACTGTACGATGCAATTAGATTGCGGATCGCAACCACGTGACGCCATTTGGCTCTGTCTGGTAAATTGGCTTGTTTATGATTAAGGAGATACTTATGAACTGGGTTATCGGACTGGAGAACACGAAAGCTATACGATCATAAAATTTAATTAAGGAGTTAAGTGTTATTTTGCTTTTTTTGGTTGATAATAGAAGCAAACAGTCCGTACAAAAAAAAAAAATGACAGTTTTACTTATCCTCGGCAATAAATAAGGCTGCCCATACCCATTTGGCGACTTTTCCCATAGCTTGGCAGGTCTGAATGAGTTCAAAACTAGAATAGTTCGGCCGATGATACTGTCTGACCATGGATTGTGTGGAAAGACAAACATCCGTTCTACAGCCGGAAATGGACGAATCTTATTATTTTTTAGCGATGCCAGCTTTTGCAGAAGCAGATCTCATTCAAATGAGCGAAATACCGGCATCAAATTTTTACTTTTCCCCCTCATTCCGATAGATTCGTCTTATATGGACGTTTAAAAATTCCATACAATCCGTGGTTGGACAGTACTTGCTAAAGTTTTTTTTTTACATTTTTTTTTCATTTATTTTTTTACACATCCGTTGTATTTTTTACATTTCAGTCGCTTTTAGGCAGAAATATTAGCAGTTTTTTTTAACCAAATAGTCGTTTTTGCCTTAATTTAAACTAAAATAGTCGCAATAGTCACTTTTTTAGTCGTCAGTGGCTTCCCTATATGATATCATTCGGTAGCAGAATGGGGATAATTAGGGTGGGTCAAAAAAAAATCGTAATTTTAAGGGACAGGGGATTAAAAAGGTGCTACGGTCTCAAACTAACATGTGTGAAATTTTATTCCATTCTGATAAGTCTTTTTGCCTCCGGATTGAGTTTGAAATTTGAACTCCCTTACCCAAATAGGATACGTTCTGTGTAAGATTGCAATAATAATAAATGTTACTTCGTTCACAGAAAGAAGTGATGAAACTTTCAATTTGCACCTGGTTTAAATTCACACTGGTCATTTTTGGTGTTGGAACTGGCTGAAATGTGTGAATTAGGTCAAACGCTCCCTGCCTACTGTGCAACATATATGAGTAAGAGATGCTAAAAATCTACCTCTTGAAATACAGCAGCAGTCTTTTAAAATCCTGTCGAAAAATAACTAAGAAAATAAACAGAATCATTTTACCAAGCTAGTAAATTGCTTTTTGACACTTCATCTTGCACATGCAGAGATATAAACGACTGAATTTGTCCGAAAAAAAAAAAAACATGAGAGAGGGAGAGAAATTACAGCTTCAGCCTCAAGAAGAAAGTGAAGACAGTTTTAGTATCATTACTTCATCACATCTCTTTTATCGGATACGGACAATGAGGATCAATTCAAATGACCTTTTCAAGCTTCAAACTACAAACGCTTATATCCATAAATTTACTACTACAAGCAATACAGTGGACTTTAATTTGCTTTCACAGACTTATCGCACCACTTCAAGAAATTACTGAGAAAAACATGCTTCGTCGGAAGCACAAAACAGCATGAAAATCTGCCCAGGCAAGAGCCAAAGCCTAGCAAAATGTCTCGTGCGCAATGGATAACTTGTGATAATCGAATTCTACGTTTGTGTGTTTCAGTGGAATCTCCTTCTGAAAATTTAATAATACTTGCAGTACCAGTCATCAACGTTTATGCTCTGTTTTGCTATCAAAAGTTACCTTTTATGTGCAGATTGGCTCGGCAGTTGTTCAAAATCACTGCAACTAGATATTTATCCACTGTGTTGAAGTGCAAAATAGATTCCGCAATCCAAAGAAACAGTGTTTTCGTATATCCTAAAAATTAATTTGTTACAATGTTGACCAGCGCCGTGTCCAAGGGGAGGGTTTTAGGGGTTAAACCCCTCCCTTGGGGAAAAAATAAGCAAAATGAAGAAAATGTATATTTGACTTAAATTTACTTTAATGCGAAAGCTTGCGTTCAGCGGTTTTATTTTATTTTAATTTTCTCTCTGAAGTTTTTTGCGATTTACAACTGCTAAAGCCTTACAAACTAATGTAATATTTCGGAAAAAGTATGGCGGACGAACCGCTGATTGATCTACCAATGCAAAGAAAGAATATTGCTTATTGTAAGGAGCTTATGGTGAATTTGGCATATGTTACATCTATGAAGATGCATTAGTGATTGTGCTTGGCTGTGTAATTTGCATCTGCAAAGAGCTCTTTTTTGTTTAGTTTATTAAGCATTATTTCGGAACATAACCTGATATACATTCTACATTATAAAAAAAAATGTGAAGAGTTTTTAATACTCATTGCAATATACTACATAGTAAACAGATTTAATTAAAAAGAAGCAAGCAAAGTTTGATTAAAGCGAATCTGTGAAATGAAGGAATACTTTGGTAACTTGTACAGCTAGAGGTATCCTTCAAGAATACAGCAGTCCTTACATGTGAATAAACGCCATACTGGGATCGGCAATTTGTCTTAAAACTAAAAGCTGTAAGGGGGTTGAATTCTCCCCACCCTACTGGTAAGATTAAAACCCCTCCCTTTATGAAAATCTGGACACGGCCCTGATGTTGACAGACTTAGAACAGCACATCCGTGAATTGGCATTTTAGAAGCTCGTTGTGTTCATCAAAATAGACTCCCAAAAGACAAATTTTCACATTCTTATTGTTAAGTTTGTTGCAGATACATTGATCTCAATGACTGGAAAAATGTGTCTGATCCACCAATACTGAAATCAATCTCTGAAGAAGATATTCAACTGTTTGTTTCAGGCAAAAAAGAACTGTTTACTATGCCTGCCATGCCATCCATACATACAAGATATTGAAAGCCAGGGGTGCCCACCAGGGGGGTTCATGGCGCAGACTGCGGCATTAAAATTTTTAAGAGGGTTGATTTTACAGTTTTTTGGGCATATTTATTTGGGGGGGAGGCTTTTGCTTTGGAGGGTACTACCCAGCATGGGGGGCTCTCGCTCTGGGGGGTACTTCCCAGCATTGGCGAGGGGGGTGACATCACACCGTGGGAATGGGCACCCCTGAGAAAGGGCAGTTAAAGTTGACCTAAGTTTCAACTACATTGTGCAATAACAGAATTTTTTTTAAAATACTAAGCACTTTTCACAATGCACTCAAAAGGACAAAATATTTTTTCAGGGTCAGAAAGGACAATTTAAGTACTCCTTTTAGTTTCCGAATATTCCAAGAAAATGGCACCACAAACGAATGAAAGTGCAGCTCAAGTCATGAAGAGAATTTCTTATCATTATCTAGCTTCAAATCATAACTTTGAGTGTTGAAACATGCATATTTTTCTTATTGGGAAAGTGTGGTTTAAAATGACTAGAACCACACTTTTCTTCGTCTTTAGTGTCATTTTCTTGGAATTTTCGAAAACTAAAGGAATATTTAAATTGTCCTTTTTGGCCCTGAAAAGTTATTTTGTCCTTTTGAGTGCAATTTGAAAAGTGCTTAGTATTTTTTAAAAAATTCTGTTATTTTATTCTTTTTAGCATATAAATATATTTCAGAAATAGAATAATTTTACCATCACGAAAATTCACCTTATTTTTTCATATAAATGTTCGGTACTAAAAAGGAAAAAACCTATATACGTGTCTAAAACTTTAAGCAGTTGGCACTAAAATTTAATCTTTGTTCCTCTCTAGGATTTATGCTCGCTAATTTCATGCTTGTTTTACAGAAGCCTTGACTCAAAATTTTCATTATGATTTGTTTTTAACATTACTGTTGCGAGGCAACGAAATTTGTAACAATGGGTTTTATATTTAAACTAGCTGCGTTGCCCGGCTTTGCCCGGTCCACCTTGAAAATAAAAATTGTGTCAAGTGACGTATATTAAACAATCAGGCGTAAAAAATAAGTAAAAAAAAACATCATGATTTCCTTTCTAAACAATGACGACAGATATTAAAATACTTTTAAGAGATTAAATCCAGAGAGATGGATTTAAAATGCGTAACCATAGAAACACAAAATTAAATAAGTTTAAGGAATTAAAATGCGAAAGAAAATGGTTCACAATTTGAATGGAATCGAGATTTCTGAAACTTGATTTAAAAAGGCTTGTAACTTTTTTCCTTTCGAGATAAAAGCTTATTTTTTCGACCATAAGTCGAGTTAATTCTGGAGTAAAAAAGGTCGCTTTTTCCAATGGCGTCAAAAAGAAAGCTGTGGGACAACTCCTTCACTTTTTATTGATTTATTTAATGAAGAAAGTAGTACCTAAATTTCAGCTAAGCCTAAAAAATTCGAGCTAAAAACGCAAATAACTCCCGCTGTAATAAAGTTAGAGAATTGAAATAAATAGCGTAGAACGTGGAAAATTCTACCCTTTCGAATATGTAATATTAATATATGCAAGTAATTTTTCACCCCCATATTCGGGAATTTATGTGAAAATTGGGCCTAAATTGGAATAAAAAAAAGAACTATTCATCGAATTGTTTTCGAACTGGCCTGCAAACCTTTTCAGGACTGAAAAGAACAAACTGTGAAAATTTCAGCAAAATCGGCCGGGTAGTTCTCGAGTTTTGCGAGTTCAAACACACAGACGCTTTTTGGAGACTTCATTTATACTATGTAGAGATATTTAATGGGGAAATTACATGAAATTTGCTATTTTCCATCCTAACCGAAATACAGTAGGCGCCGCTTAATGTGATCACTTCGGGACAAAAACAATTTGATAACAATAACCGGCTAATAACAATAACCGAAAAGAATCCAGGAGACACAAAATGATTTTTTTTTTTCAATTAAGGTGCATTTATTTTGGTAACCTCAAATGAAAATCACAATGACTCAACTGAACGCAGTTTTACATTATAAATTATTAAATTAACAGAATGGAAATATCTGAATTATATAAAGTTAAAGCTAAATTATGCAATTTTCAATCACATAGTAATTCGCAACTCCAACGAACTATAGGGGGCACTGAAGTCACTGTCTAATGGCGGACTTGAAAACTAAAACAAACGCACATGGTAACGAGGAAAATGCTAAAAGTGTTGTGATTTTTGTTCGTACGTATCATTTTTTCGCTTTATTCTTTTTAAATTAATTTTCAAAGTCTTGTGGATATTCTGGCCCACGTAGAAAGAAATGAGAATTCAAGAAGCATTACTAAACGTCAAAGATTAATGCAAACTACGTAGTTCGTAGTTCTAAGCAGCTATTTCCACGATGTTGAATTCGATATTTATCAATTCTTGATAAAACTAAATAATAATTGTGGCCTGACAAGAATAACAATTAATGCTAGAAAATTCAATATGACATTACAAATTGTTATCGAAAGAAGATGATACTTTTTTGCCTTGCTTGGCTAGCGCTTATTGTTTTCCATTTGTAGCCGAGTTATTTCTCTCGAATTCCCGAATCGGTTCATTTAAAAATTTTCTGTTGCGATTTTTCTAATTTCTGAACTACGATTTAATTGTGTCATGTTATGCAAATCATCAACAAAATTCTCAAGGATATATGGTGGTAGTTTTCTTTTCAGTTGATTGACCATTATTTCCTTTCACTTATCGAATTCTGTAATCTTACTACCATTTTATTCCACTCATGATAAAAATTAAAAATGGTTTAACTAAAAACGCGAAATCTCGCCAAGGCTACTTTGCTCACACAATACCAAAACTGTAACCCTAAACAAATTTGGCGAAACCTTTCAGCTGAGAATAAAAGGAATAAAGTAAATTCTTTCTCGGTTATTCATTTTGTTCTACGATAATATATTCAAGAAAATATTTTGCATACTGTCCATTCCAACTAAATGCTGCTGTAAAATATGGTAAGTTTAATTAATTTAAGATTAAAAAACTCCCATATTCTTACAAATTCATACAAAACAATAAAATTTTTTACCTTGTATAACGTTGTCCAAGTTTGTTAATCCAGAATTTTCGCTTTCACCTATTATTAAGGAAATAATGAAAACTAACATTATTTTGAGGAGCTCGAGAATACTACAAAGGGACGAATTAATTTCTGTAGCTGAAAGCAAACTAAGACACATCGATTGCGTTAGTAAATACTCAGAACAAACTGCCTGTGTTTACGTCAACAGACACACATGGAACGCAACGTGGCAAAGTTTTAGTTTCATTTGCAGTTTTGTAAATCACCGCAAGGTAGCGTATTCGAGCGCTGGAGTTCCGAATAGGTAAAGTAAAATATGAGTTTTCCCTGACATTCGTAAACCAGTTTCAAAGCACATTCAGCTTTTCTATCTTTTCCAGCATGGTTTTGCTTGTTGTTTAAATTTTAATTTAACTTCGCTTTGTTTTTAATCTCGACACATTTCTTTAACAGTTTACAAAGTAATGGCAACAATGGAGATCCTACATCAATGCCTACTACATGTACAGAGACTGAATTTTTTTAGGTGCAAAAGGAAGTTTTCTTAGGGGGAGTATGTGGTCCCTGGGGGGGCGAACTTTCTGTAGCTTCATTCCTAGAAAAATTTTGAACTGCTATTGAAAAACCACAAAATGCTACACAGAAAGTTAGTCTCGCAAGGGTTTGCCTATGTATTTCTGTTAATTGAGGAACAAAAACGGGGAAAAATTGAAAGTTTATGAAAAAGTGATAACAATAAACGAAGACGCTGATTACAATATCCAACTGTTTTTAACGTGTGTTAACATATTGTTCAGGGACTTCGTGATTCTGATAACATTAAGCGAATGATAACATTAACTGTTATCACATTAAGCGGCGCGCCTACTGTAATAATTTTATTTCAGAATTTAATTTTTCAGCGTTAAGTTGTACTAAGACTGCGCGTGAAGCCTTGGTTGTACCTTAAGATTAAGCAAATCGTTTAGTGAAATCCAGAAGACTCTAAGTGATCTAGTTGCTGAAATATAAGCAAAACCAAGCCTCGGATTACTCCGTGACACTCAGGCCAAGTATAATAAAAGTGCTTAAAAAGAGAAGCTTTAATAAAGAACCAACTGGAGTTCCGGAAACTTACGCCAAAACTAGATAGTAAGGACTTTCAAGCCACTATTTTAAGATGAATATTTTTAATTTTGAAAATTAATGATTATCATAAACGTGTTTGTAAATAAATGATTAATAACTTGGACAACCTTAAATTGTTATATATATTTGTAATTCTCTTTTTCAGTTTTTTTTTTTTTTTTTTTAATGAAAACAGACTTTTTTTTTCTTAAATACGGGTTTTTCAAACTCAATCCGGAGGGAAAAAATGAACTCCTAATTGAATGAAATTTTATATATAACCTTAAAATGTCATTTTGCACTTTTTTTCTTGCCCTGCCCAATGGAAAACGGAAACTTTTGTTTTTACCATAGGACGATGACCCACCCTACACCTCACTTTTATGAGCGACTAAGCGTGAGGTTGGCCGACATAGGCAGGCCCGACTAGCTAAAAGTGAGGCCCAAGGCCCACAGTAATTTGGAGGCCTCCTGAAGAATCTATACCAGAATGCAGTAGCTGATTCAGAGGTTTGCGGGCCCTTCGGAACCCATATTGGGAGGCCCTTTTACCTATCACAAAATTCTGTTAATTATTTATCAAGTATCATGTGCATTTATGAATCTGCTTCGATACCCCTATGATAGTGGAGCGCCTAGCAAAGTCAACATGGTCAATCTACTAATAGCAGAATTTATAAAAATTCCCCTCTAAGGAAGTTTTTTTTCCAATTAAGAGCTATTAGTTTTAATGCTATGCATAAATCTATAAATAAATTGGGACTCTTTAGGAGGATGGGGCCGCAGGCCCAGGCGGCCTGTGGTAATCAGGCCCTGGATGTAGGAGCTTTGCGAATAGCTAAATATGAACGGTCTAAGTGGTCCTTCCTTAAGATAATACTATATCGAAGCTTCTCTAAGAGACCAGCTATTGCGAACCCAAGAAACTTGGACTGTTAGAGCTGTAGTCACTAAATTGATGTAAGTGGTAAGGCAACATTCCATGTAATCAGTAGCATTAACTCGATAAGAGAATAGGCGCAATTGTACACAGTTCTCTCGTGGGTTTGTTGAGTTGGCTAGTGAAAAAAAAGGGGGGGGGATTTATTTATGTGATCATGTTAAATGTCAACATAGCTTCAGACACTTGCTTTGATTTTGGCAATTTTTACTTTTTGTTTTCTTGAAACAAGTTATTTATTGCAGTAGTATCCCCAACAGGAATCAAACTGTCAATTTTAAAAAAGAATGCTTCTTAAGGTGGAATAGAAACCTTAACTCGAGGGACTCTTGGGGTTGTGGCTCAGAAACTTGTTTGTGGAGCAGAAAGAATTAAAAAACTATCTTTAAGAGTTCTGAAACGTCATAAATATAATCTTCTTTGAACTGAATTAATTGATCAGATAATCAGAACACGATTCCAAAACCTGTTAGAACACGCTACAAGAAACATCAAGTATGCTCAGCTTGCGATATATACGCACATTTCCTTCCATCCACCTTAAAGAATAATAGTTTGAAGCACTAAATTAGAAAATGATGCACCATTTTTTTTTACTTAAAAATTCAAAACATTATTTTAATGAATCAGTGTATTTTTCGTACAAAATCAAGCTGTTTGAGTACAAAACCATCTTGGTTGTCTATCCAAAAATGTAAAATAAAAAAAAAAAAGATTTAAGATTTACATTACTGCAAAAGGAAACTGATTGATCAACACATGATTGAAATTCGATATATTATCCTCGAAAAGTATTATTTTCAACAATATAACTACAGTAACTTAAAAAATTGCTAATAAGGCACCCCATATCAAAAAACAACAAAGTTAAAGATACACATTTATTTAAAAGTAATTTAAAATGCAAATTTGCTGTCAGTGAAATTGTAGCTTTATAAGCAATGAGAAACTTGAGCCTGCATTCAAAAATTCTTCTCAAAAAAATTAAGCGGTAGTTACAGATACAGTGTCACAATTTAGTGCAACGTGGGCCGAAAACAACTTTACATAACTTCTAATTTAAATTATATATATATATATATATATATATATATATATATATATATATATATATATATATATATATATATATATAATGTTTTTGTTAGTAAATCTCACTAGCAGGTTTGCACTAATACCAGGCGCGGATCCACGGGAGGGGAACTGGGGGAACGTTCCCTCTGCAAAATCCCAAATGTACCTAAAAATTTTCAGAACAGAATACAGCACAATTCTTCCGTTTTTTAAAACTTGAACTTCAAGAAAGGCGCCAGGAAAAGCGAGGAGTGAATTGCAAAAGCAGATTCAAATAGAACTGTGGGAATGCCCCCCCCCCCCCCCGTCTCAAAAACAATCTCATGTGCACCTAAAACTGTAAAAAAACAGGAGTACAGAATTTTTTTTTCCCGTTTTTTAGAACATGAACTAAGGCATCAGGAGAAGCAATTGAACAACAGCAGAAGCAGATCCACGGAGGGGAACTGAGGGAATGCCCCCCCCCCATCTCATAATTACCTTAAAAAATGTACAACAGAGTGCAGGAAAATTCTTCTACTTTATACTTTAACTTGACTCTTACTTTAACTTGAAGAAAAGCTCCAGGAAAAGCGATTAGAAAATAGCAGAAGCGGATCCACGGAGGAGAATTGGAGGAATGTTCCCCTCCCCTTAACATATCATGTGTCCCTAAAAGGCTTTAGAACAGAAAGCAGGAAGATATTGTTTTATATTACTTGAACTTGAAAATAGGCTCTAGGAAAAACGATCAGACAATAGCAGAGGCGGATGGCGGATCCGTGGGGGAATGTTCCCCTCCCCTAAAAATCTCATGTGTACCTAAACATTTTCGCAACAGAGTACAGCAAAATTCTTCTGTTTTATAAAACTTAAACTTGAAGAAAAGCGAAGAAAGAACTGCAAAAGCGGATCCACCGAGGGGAACTGGATGAATGTCCTCCCCCCCCCCCCCAAAAAAAAAGAAATCTCGTATACCTAAAAACTTTTAGAACAGATTGCAGGAAAATTCTTCTGTTTTATAGAAATTGAACTTTGAGAAAGGCATGGTGAAAAGCGAGGAGAGAATTGCAAAAGCGGATCCAATGATGGGAACTGGAGAAATGTCCTTTTCCAAAACACAAATTCCCAAGGTAAGGTAAAACCACCAGTAGTTGACACTTTAAAGATTAATTTTTTCTGTTTGATAACATAGCTTTGGAGGGAATTCATCGTAGGAGAAACTTTTAATAAGTGATAACTGTACCTATTCCTCTATTATAATGCAACAAAATTTGATTAGTAATAAAAAAATTTTGAAAAAAAAAATAGAACCGACTTCAAAATTGCTCTAAAAAGTGAAAAATAATTTTATTCTTTAAACACCATCGATAATGCTTTTAAACATAATTTTTGAAGTTGGCGCAAAAACAAAACCTAAAATCCAGTGTAACCATGCTTCGTTCATATTTTTTTTTCAGAAAAGCATCCAAAGTTACGAACGAAACATTTATATCGCTATTCAAATATGCTGTCATCAATGCATAATGTATGTGATAGTGAAGAAACTGGTCCTGGTTAAATTTATAGTTGTATTTGAGTTATGACTGTGAATGATTTTATTTATCGTTTTTGCGCCAACTTCAAAAATTATGTTTAAAAGCATTATCGATGGTGTTTAAAGAATAAAATTATTTTTCACTTTTTAGAGCAATTTTGAAGTCGGTTCTATTTTTTTTTTTTTTTTTTCAAAATTTTTTTATTTCATTCTTTTTAGTGTAAATGTAGATATTTCAGTAAAAGTAAGAAGTTACCTAGTAAGAAGTGCGGCTCTATATCACTGTATTGCTTTAGAAAAGCCTTTATTCAAAATTATCATTACAATTACTATTAATGTTACAGTTATATGGCACCAAACTATTATAACAATGAGTTTCATATTGTCGCGTAGATGAAGAAAGCGAAGACAATGTGAAAGCCAAATGAAGCGAATACTCGTTAGTCTCAACTCGAGATCTTTATTCAGAACCACGAATGAACGTTACATCTCCTTATATACAACTTGAAAAAGTGCTGAAACTTTCCAGACTTGAAAAGATACAGAAATTAATAGAACATTCGAGAAAATACGGGAAACAGTAGAAACGAAATTTTAGTAAAATTCACTTTGTCCTAGTCGGGATTTGAACCCGGGTTGCTCGTGTGGGAGACGAGAATTCTACCACTGAGCCACCGTTATCCATGGATGAAAAGAGCGAACTTTGCTACAATATGATTTTAATCATTTAATAGGGAAATTTACTGTTTTTTGCCCATAACTTTTTATCTAAAGAACAAATATGGTCAAACAAAGTAATGGGACCTAAGTTGAGCCATCCCCTATCCATTAAAAAAAGAATCATCAAAATCGGTTCACTAGGTGAGACGCTATGAGTGGACAAAAAAACAAAAAAAACATACATACGGTATGAACTGATAACCGCCTCCTTTTTGAAGTCGGTTAAAAAGAATGCACATTTGTTGAATAAAAAAAAGATATTGGGTAGGAGTTGACACTAAACTAAAACGAGAACATCTAATTGTTGACACACTTCGTTTTCAGTAGTTGATACATGCTTTGATACAGAAAAACTGGAGTTGCTTAATAAATGAATTCGTGTCTACTTATGTGAATACAGGAATCGCACTGCCGGATCTATGCAGCAGCAAGGCAATACATTTGGCCTACCTTTTGTACATAGTCGATACCCTTCTCCCTAGTTGTCGGGTAGCAACTTCTAGGAGGAGGCAAATTTAGAATATTTCTGTTGTTTTTTCGTTAAACCTATATAAAATTTCAACGAAGGTGGGTAAAAGGTGGCGGGAATTAGGTTTTGCTCCGGTTCAGAAAAATCGAAGATCCAGCCATGCAGGAATGTAAAGACAGCTATAGAAAAATATAAAAATTAAATGCTTCCGTCATAGGTTATAAGACTATGAGAAGTTTACATAAAAATTCGAATTCGGGGACTAAGTAAATATTTTTCATCGTACTAAAAGGATCATCAATATGGCACAGTACAGCTTCCCAGTAGCAGTTCAATTTATCCTCTTTAGGGCCATTTCCAGTCGCCTAAATTTTCGTACTTGCTTTTTACATCTGTTTTCAGTAATCCTTCAAAATAAGTCTTTTTGAACACAAACCAGTTTAAACTGTCTTTTGTATTCATTTGGTGTAGAGTTGATCAAAAAATTTAAAGCTTCTACAATTCAGTGGCGCAACCAGAGGGGGTGGGGGATCACCCCAGAATGCTGATTAGAATGTTTCTTAAAAATATTTAAAAATTAAAGAGAATAACAGAACGGACCTTGGAAAAACAAAGTTGTTTCAATAAGTTGAGAAAAAAAAGAATGTCGCGAAAAAATCTAAATTTCTTTTGAGAAGAACCTTGAAATAAAAATTTTCAATCGTGGCGGTTTATTGTTCAGTTAATTACATCCCCTCCATTTTTTTTTTCCTAGTCGGTCTAAATATAAGAAAGAATAAATAAGAAAAAATAAGAAGCCCCCTTTTTCCCGGCGAAACCTTTAAAGAGTGTCTCAAATCTCGTTTAGGGCTTGAATTTCAAAAAAAATCCATAGGAGACCTACCTAACACCTCGCATTCTAAAAACATCGAGAATCGTTTAACATTGCTTTTTTGGAGCTTCAAACTTGAAAAATGCCAAAACCCTAAAAAAAAGTGGGTAGTAAAACTACTTCGTCGACGGAGAGCAGGACCAGTTGGCACGTTACTATTCACCAAATTCCAAGCCATGCTTACTCTTTTGAACACTAGGTGGCAGGGCTGCACGGGGTCACTCAAAAATTCCGGCGGAAGTCTTATTTGTATTGCTTCTTACGACGAATTACTCTGTTTATGTATCTGTAATTTGATTGAATTTTTTAAATTAATCATGAATTTCAAAGGCGCAAAATTTTCGTAAAAAGAGGGGATGTTTTTCTGCTTTCGGGTACAGCATGAGGACAGGAACAAATAAGATGTCAGAAATAAAGATGTTCAAATTTCTAAAGGTCCTGATCGTCGAATCAAAGCCAATGCTTTAAAGCGAAAGGATTGAATCTTAATGAATATTATGTAGTAAACACACTTTGTGCGAGGTATTTATGAGCTGGAAACATTCACCTTAATTTCATCAGCTTTGTATTTTTACTGTAATGTGTGAAGATCTATATTGATCTATATTAAATTGATTTTTAGAAAAACTCAACCTGAACGATTTTTTATTTGCTTCCTGCAAAGCTGAAAGTTTCCAGTGTTTTGACGGGTTTCAAACAGTTTGATTTGTGTGATTAAAATAAAGAACCACTATTCATTACATCATGAGAAAAAAACTTCCCATAGCTCCAACTATCAATAACTCGAACCATTTAGCCCGTCTCTTGGGACTTCGAGTTATTGACGAGTTATTAGGCGCTCTAATTGTAAACAAATTTAGATATTCGACAATCGGTAAACAAACACATTAATTAAAGTTATAGTATAGTATAGCTATTGGTATTACATTCAAAGCAATTTTAACGCAGGAGAAAGCACTCGGAGATTAAATTTAAATTTTGTTATCTTTCAATTTTTTTTATGCCTATCAATCTTGCTACAGAAGCAAGTTGATTAAACAAAAAAAAAAGTGATGAACAAATATGTAATAAAATATATTAAATATCAAACCTGAAAATTAGGTAGCAACTGTAATAAGTGTGTGTGAACTGAAAAGCTACAACAAGAGAATTGATTGAATATGACAACAAAACTCCCTGTCATAGCCATTCTGTGTGAACACAGTGCAGAAAAGCTTCCATCTTTGAAAAAATAGCTTCAACTTAAGAATAGGAACTACAATTCACAACGTACTTGACGTATCCAGTAGATTTGTGATTCTTGAAAGCAGACTTTGTATCAACTTTATTTCTGTTTAGGAGGTATTCATAAATGCTCATCATTGAAATCGCGGTAATGATCGACAAACGAAGACTCTTTTTTTTTTTTTCTTCTTATTTCTGTATTTAAAGGATCAGGAAAATCAGATCCGTTGATCGACATTTTTTGAGAATAGCAAAGTCTATTATACTCATTTCATGCATTAAAATACGCAAAAGACATGATTCTACCTAGAACTGAAAGAAAACAAAATTGCCTGAACACTGTAAACATCAATCGTTAGCAATAGATTCGCCATCCATCTACTAAAGGATCGGTAAGGTCACAGCCATTGAAAGATAATTTTTAACAATAACTAAGTTTGCCTTTCTTATTTAATGCATTGAAATACGCAGAAGACATTATTCTGCTTTTTAAAGAAGCACAACAAAATCGCTTTCGCTATGAACACCTATCTCTAGCAATGGAGATTGGCGCTTAACCGGAAATAAGACTCGCTACTTCCGGTCTACATTAGTGGTTTGTTTGTTTATTTAGGATATTTGGTGAATAATTTGCAGGTTTCTGAAAAGGTCTGTATCACACAAGCTAGCAAGCAATTTTATGTAAATTTTGCACATTAAATCATTTGTTGATTTCTTTTTATTGACATCAAGAATATGACATAAAGAATCAATATTTGTTGATTTATTTTTACCGTTGTTTAATGTACAGTTAAGTTTACTGCAAACCTGCTATACTCGATTGCAAGTTTTCTTGGCTATGGAGAAATGAGCTGCGGCCAAGTGAAGGAAATAGTTCCTTGCGCTTTGCCAGATAATCGGGGGAAATTACGCACTTTGCTTTAGAAATTGGATTAGTTAGTTAAACCGACGCAAAAGGGACATTTTTTTGTCATAATTTCTGTGAATCGTTAAATATTTTCAATTTTAAGAGCGGTGCAGCGCGGATCCATACATTCATTTGCAACTGAACGAACCAGCCAATCAGAGCTCACAAACAGTTGGCGATCTCCGGATATTCTGCGTTTGGCGCGATTTTGCTCAAGTACTCCACTCTCGTTCGCTCGTCGTCCGCTGTATAGTTCACTATTTTCGCTCGTTTTATTTTCTATCTTACTTGCTCGTTTTTCTATTTTTGTATCATTGATAATGGAATCTACGACGCCAAAATTGAGCTATGTGTTTCAGCCACACAAGCAAGGCAGCGCTTTGAAGAGCTCTGCAAAGACTATAGTTATGAATGTGTTTCATAAATTGCAAGTAAGGAATCCCAACGATTCTGTCACTGAAATTTTGGACAAAACTTCGGACTTGACAGGTGTTTCAACCCGCAGCATCTTACGAATGCAAAATGAATTTAAGATCCAAGGCTCTTTTTCTACACCTGGGAGAAAAAGGCCCGCAAGAAAAGGCAAAGCAACGCGAATGCAAAAGTTCGACGACTTCGTCCTGTCTGCCATTCGAAGGAAAGTGCATTTGTTTTTTAAAAGAAACGAAATACCAACGGTGGCGAAAGTCATGAAGACTATTAACGAGGACACTGACCTACCAAATTTGACAATCGCCACAACAAGAAGATTGATGCAAGATTTAGGGTTTGTGTACAAGAAGAGATCAAGGAATTCTATGCTGATAGAGAGGGAAGACATCCAAGTCTGGAGACGAAAATATTTGAGGCAAATTCGCCACTACCGAAATGAAGGAAGGACTGTGTACTATACAGATGAAACCTGGGTGAATTTTGGCCACACAAAGCAAACAGTGTGGCAGGACACTTTCATCAAGAGGCCGAAAGAAGCATTTATGTCTGGCCTCTCAACGGGATTAAAAGCTCCTACAGGAAAAGGATCCAGGTTAATAATTACTCATGCTGGAAGTGAGAAAGGCTTTGTGAAAGGAGCTGCTGATGTATTTAAGGCAAAAAAAAAGCAAAGGAGATTATCATGAAGAAATGAATGGAGATTACTATGAACAATGGTTTAAAAATAAATTGCTGCCAAACCTTGACCCCAACAGTATTATAGTTATCGACAATGCTTCATACCACAGTGTTTTTGTGGAAAACATTCCCAACACTTCCACCAAAAAAGATGACATTCGACGATGGCTGACATCAAAAAATATCGCTTGGAACTCGGATATGCTGAAAGCTGAACTTTTGAATCTTGTACAAAATGTCCGCAGCAAGTATGAGGAGTACCGGGTTGATAGGATAGCGGCTCTTCATGGTCATACTGTTTTGCGACTTCCCCCTTATCACTGTGAGCTGAATCCCATTGAAAACATATGGAGTGTTGTCAAAGGGAAGGTGGCAGCAGAAAACAGAACATTTAAAGAAAAAGAAGTGGAAGAGCTGACAAAAAAAGCTATTGATAATATCTCAGATGAAACGTGGAAGAACTGCGTTGGCCACATTATTAAAGAAGAAGAACTAATGTGGGAACTTGATGGAATGTGCGATACTGCTGTTGATAACTTGATAATTCATTTTGATCCCGATTCGACCGACACTGCTTCTGAAGGAATGCTTAGTACAGAAGAAGTCATGTCATCCTAAAAATTAAGGCTTCTGTAATTGCGGGTGGTATTTTGTCGAGTTTTTTGTAAAAGGTCTAGAACAGCAAAAGATATTGGACAAAATGAAAATCCAGATCTATGTTAATGAGTAAAATTATGGCTATGATGCAATAGAACTATTACATAATTCAATTCAATTAAAACTTTATTGCAATATCAAATATTTTATAATGTTTCGTAAAATATTTTAAAATTGATCAACTAATAGAAATAAAACGATTGTATATGAATCATAATCATTTACATTCCCAAAGGAAATGCAAATAACGCTTTGGTTGGACTAGAACATTTTCTTTATCAACATCGACTAGTTAATTCATCCTATATGACTTTTGATTCTAGATTCAAAAAACTTCAGACATTTTTTCTTGTTTTAGTTGTTTACATGCATTATCGAAGATGAAATTACCATGTGACAGAGACTAATATTTTAAAATTTACAGCAAATACACATGTTTTATTAATTGTTATTTAATGTATTTTAATTTGATTTCAATTATCAATCTCCGAATAAACATCTCGTCGTAAAAAAAGCTCTATTTTCACTTCAAGTATTTCACACACAATTGTATGTAATGAGCAATTTAAATGTGCTATTTTGTTTTATAAATTGTTCCTTAAATGAAAAGAATCAACATATTCATTTATAGAGATGCACCGAATATTCATGCTGCGTTTTTGGTGGATAAAACGTATATTGGGTTCTATCGAATACTTCAATATTCAGCAACTAATAGTAAACAAATTCAAATGTTTGATAATTAGAAATCAAACTTTTTTTTGTCATATATTGAATGAAAGTTACAATATAGTATAATTCAAAATTAATTGAAACTGTTACTTAACAATTTTATCATATTATAATAATTTTAATGAGAGAAAGAAAAAAAACTCTCTTGTTAAATTTAAATTGTGTTGCTTTTCAATGTTTTCTTAATTCTTAATCATTATTTATTATCATGTTATTAAAATTTAATAACCCTTTGCACTTATAGAGAAATCAAAAATATCTGGCAATGTTGGACTTTCTTAATTTTAATGATGATCATACAATTTATCAGTTACCAAAGAGAATAACATACCACAAAATCAGTTGAAAAAATTGTGATTTGTAATGATCATTTAAACAACTTTGGTTTCTATTTGTATGTAAGATAAATGCAAGATTCCTTATTTATGACATAACAGGTTGCCATGATTATGAGTTCTCAAATCATATACAGTGTTTATATGAATCATGTTTGTTCTAAACTGTAAAGCAGCTAATTCAACAAAGCTGGGTTTTGTTCGGATTTATTTTAAACTTTATATATATAGATTAACAATTACACTTAATGTGGATAAATTTGCGATGTAAAATGGAAATGCGTTTACATCCCCCCCCCCCCAAAAAAAAACATTGGCATAAAATTGATATTTTGTCTGGGGCAGTTTTTTCCAGCGCGGAAACAACTGACATGAAAAATAACATATTATAATTAGGCAAGACATTAAAAAAAATTAAAAAATTGATTTGAATTTTGACATCTTGAATTCAAATTATGTTTTTCGCAATCACGAGTGTGTGTTTGTGTCTGTGTGCAGGCATGTGTGTGTGTGAAGGTATGTGTGTGTGCAGGCCTTTTGTGTGTGTGTGTGTGCTCGTGTATGCATGCGTGCGTGCGTGTGTGTGAGGGATATGGACGCAACCTAGAGACGGTGCTCGCTAGAGGGGCAGCATGGGAGAGGCAGGTCGAAGGTGGTGCTGCAGAGGGTGATGGTGGGGGGAAAATCATCTAACATCATTCAACAGTCAAGTGAAAGCAATAAGCAATCGTGATTGCTCAAAAAAATGAAATAGCAGAAAATAAACCTAAAAAATACAGTATAATAAAAAGCAGAAAAATTTCGCATTAAAAATATAACACTGTTATAAAATCAAATGTCAGAACGAATGTGATTTTTATTAGCGGCTGGTACTGCAGAAAAGAAAATATTACAGCGTTAAATCCAGGGCTGTGTGGTACTTAAAAATTTTCCTTAAGCAAGCAAGTATGGGAGCCTTTCCCATTGTAATTTCAACCTCCCTGTTCAGTGGTACCCCCATTTTTGAAGTCCTGCGCACGCCTGTGTTCAAGTTTACAAAGAACCTCTCATTGAATGCACCAAAACAATTACATCTGTGAAATTTATTGAAAGCCTATTGGTACGTATTTTACTTTTATATTTAAAGGTGCGTTGGATAACGTAATACAGTTGATTAAGATCATTCTTGATAAAGTAGCCAAAACTAAGTTCAAAAGGAAATTGGAAACCCAAAATTGCTGTGTCAATTTAAAGTTGGCTAAGAAGGAAGAACTAGTATCACTTCATCCTCAGTAATAACTCCAAAATCATCTGCAACAAGTCAATAAAAATCGACACAATTTCTTTTAGTTCTTGCGAATTCAGCAGTATTTTTTTTAATTTGTAACATCAACTTTCAACAGTAATTTATGGTTTTCTTTATGTAAGTTTCACAAAGACAAAATCACCAGTTTTAGTACTTCTGTAGCTGAACTACCAATTCATATTAGATCGTCATAGTTGTTGTGTATTTCACTAATATAAATATTTCATCAGAGTTGCTATTGATTATAAATTCCTCACTATTAGAATTGGACCCACTTCCTATATAGTAAAAATGTACGGGGTAAGTGAAACCCCTCTTCTTAAACACTTATTAACAATAAAAATTCTTGCTGCAATATGCACTTTAAGTTAAACTATACACAAAAGTTTAATTATTATTAAAAAAAAATAAAAACTAACCTGGAAACACTTCTTTGAAAAATTCTTGCTGCAATATGCACTTTAAGATAAACTATACACAAAAGTTTAATTATTATAAAAAAATAATAAAAACTAACCTAGAAACACTTTTTTGAAAAATGTTGCTTAAACTCGCAAAAAAAAAAAAGAAAAAAAAAATCAGATTTTTTTTTTTTGGACAAAGTTCTATGACCTAGAAAAAAATTCCGAGAAACCCAAAATATATGCAAGACCAATCACTGTAATGAAATATCATATGATCAGTGTAAAAAAGTATAAAAGATATATCCATATTTCAGTTTTAAAGGGGTGACCCACTTTCCCCAAACAACCCCAAAAGTAATTTTTAAAAAAGTTTCTTGAATATTTTAATTGCATTGCATTGCTTGAATATTTATCATTTCAAGGGCATTTTAAAGGAATTTCGAGGTTATCAAAAACTTACCAGTGGGAATCATAAATATATTGTGTTTTTTTACCCATCCCCCTTCTGCTTTTCTTTGTTTCAAAGTCCTTTTTATATATCAATACAAAAAATACTTTCCTGCAGTTGAGGCTAACCTAACCTGGCAGTGTCTAATGTTGTGATTAGGATCTGCGTAGAATTTATATTGCTGCCAAGTTAGGTTTGCCCTAACTATAATGATGTATTAATGAACAGTTAATAAGTCATAGAAACTTTGGTTGAATACATTGAATGATATTTTTACATTAGAACTGAATAAAAATAAAAATCAATAATTTTCGATTTTGAAGATTCCCCAGTAATTTTTTCTGGCTGCGCTACTGACCCACGAGACCGAGTGGATGCCCCCCCCCCCTCCTTGAAAAAAAAAAAAAAAGAAAAAGTAATCATTATTCATTCTCTGTAGTGTAACATACTTGATCACATAATAAATTTATGTAGAAAGTTTATGAAGTACATTTTGCAAGTTTTTCTCATAGCGTAAGAACATTAATCACATTGCTTACCTAGGTTTCTTTTTTTGAGTAAATTTTAATGCATTACGATTGTTTTTGAGAAAATTTGTCAGGCTTTTTTTTAAAATAAAAAAAAAAGTAATAATTTCTACCAGTAACGACTTTTATATTTCTGAGAAGAGGAAATAATTTTTAGAACAAAATACTTGAATTAAATACCGTTTTTTATAAAGTGGTGGGTGGGGGGAGCATTTCTTATTCAATGAAATGAAAATCAATTGCTATTCTGTCATACCGCTCATTGGTTTCTCGACTGAAAGTAGATCCTGCTTAATAAGTCCCCCCCCCCTCTTCTGCCGAGCGTACCAAACATTTTAATTTCTCATTTTTATCCCGTAAAACTGCGATTCCATGTATTAATACGGGCTCGACTCTAACATAAAAATCAGTTCCGTGTGAAGTATGCCAAAGCGGATTAATTCGCCAAGCAGGCAACTGCGAGTGCGGTGTCTTATCGGAGATCCTCCTTACAAACCTACAGGCGGTCTTTTCACTCAGTGTTTTTCCTCCGCGCTTAATGACGTCACTGACAAGTTAACTTGCAAGCTAGTATAGTGAGACATTTACAAACAAAAACATCAAGTACATTGAATGCTTTAGTTGCATTTTGCGCTGGTTAAAATGCAGAACATTATATTTTTCCCTCCTTGTTAATGAGTTATAAATCCAGAACGGTATCGCGGGATTCCAGCTAAAACTCTTGTAGTAATAACCAAATTCAAACTGAACCAACAGCATGCCTCCACATGTGAATGCGAAGGGTAGACAAACGAGTTGCACTGTAATTACAATACTGGCACTTGTGTGGTTTCTCTCCCGAGTGAATCTTCTGGTGAGCTAAAAGATTGAACTTTTGGTTAAACCTGGAGCCACAAGTACCACATTGGAAGGGTTTCTCCCCGGTATGAACAATCCCATGCTGTTGGAGATGATTCTTTTTCCCAAATTTCTTTCCACATTCAGTGCAGGAATAGGGTCTAGTTGTATCGTCCTCTATATTTTCGCCATTCTTAAAGGATGTGGTTCTAAATCTCGTAAAATGGGCAGTCACGCTTCCATGTAAACCTATATGTGAATGAGAAGCTTTTCAGGATTAGAAACTATGATTTTATATTACATTCAATGGTATTAACTCTATCAAAATAACATTGCAGTGGTAGAGTAGAACACGTTTCAGATGATCCTCACTCAGGAAGGGAGACAGACCTCTTCCATTTAGGGCCTGATTGCTGAATACGGCAAATAGGCCTTAGGGCCCCCAAATGGCTAGCCAATGGTTAAAATTGTGAGGTGTTGACTACAAAGGGGCTCCAAAAAAGCGATTGAACCTAGGGCCCCTCATATTTTATTCGGGCCCTGATTCCATTTCAAAACCGACGATAACTTTGAACGTGTCAGAGCTGGCCAGCAACTTTAAATCATAAAATTTTGCTTCTGCGCCAAAATAAAGCCATGCCCCCAACCGGGGAACTATCAACATACCACACCAGAGGATAAGGGGCAGGGTCCCAGGTGCCTCAAGCAACGAACTTATATTTCCGTGGCATAAAATTTTGAGGAGACATACCTCTGACGGAGCTCAAGTTTCAACCGCTATTTTATTTGGCCGCCGAAAACAAATTTTATTTGGTCAAGTTTCACACTACATTGGATGCACAGTTCAAAATCGGCGCGATGCTTTACACAACTAGTAATACTTGTTTTCATTTCTGCAGTCTTTCTGTTCTAATTTTCAATTCTTACAAAAGACTATAGATCGGTAGTCCAATGTATCATAATCTGTCCAAAACAAGTGCCCATTAGATAAAACATCCTGCATGGAAAACAGCAGCGATACTAACCAGGGAACCACACAAATACATAAACAACAATGAAAAAAGTTGAAAAAGGAAACAATTGAAAGAGCATTTGAGACATATTTTTGACGCCAAAAATTAGTTACCCTCATCCGTCCGTTATCGAGATATAAGGTCTAGAAGTCTGTCAAAATTTTAAGAAAAGAGCCATATTTAAATACTTGGTGAGAAGTTCTTCACGAACTTACACCGTCTGCATCCATTTACAAATCGCGTGAAAAGTGTCTTCCATTTATCACTAAAACTCTAAATTTGGCGACTATTCAAAAATTTTGGCAGACTTTGAGACGTCGCATTTCGATGACGAGGGCAAATAATGCATGCGTCCAAAAACATGCTTTATAATGCTTTTTTGCTTTGCTACTTATTTAAAAAAATTTCATAACTATTCTGGGATTTTCTGGGAAGGATAAAAAGAAAACTAAAAACACTAACTGATATAGTAATACTTCAAATTCTGATTCTCATAAAAAGTCTAAACTACAAGCTTACATTTGAAGAGGGAAAAAATTGTAAAAAGAAAAAAAAATAACACCTGCACTTTTTTCTAACATTTTGTACTATCATTTTTAATGTAACTAATCATTGGTTTTTAATTTTATTGGTAATTATTCTGTTTACATGAAACATATCACAAAAAATATGGGAAACTTTTTCACGTCTGGTTTTCTTTACTCTTAATAGCAAAACAATCAATTGTACATTCTCTGATTGGGGGGGGGGGGAAGAAGCATTTTCTATTCTTCACTTAAAGAGAGGAAAGAAATAAAACAGGAAAATAAATTAATTTTCCTGAAACTTAAATTAATGGACGTCAATATATATTTCAATACTGAGCGATATTTATATATCATGAGGAGGGGTAGAACATAATGTTCAAGAAGTTTTTGTAACAGCATACTTTGAAAAACTATTTTGTTTTTCAACCCAAATTTTAACATACATTAATACTGTTGCTAAGCTGAAAGTAGTCCAAATCATGGAATTATAATGTTGAATAACTTAAAGTGCTGAAAAGTTAATTTGATTGGTTTCCTTGTCCTTTAAACAAATTGGTTTCATCTTGCCACTTCAAGTGTTAAGAGTATATTTTGTAATTGTTTTGCAAGAATAATGTAATAGAATTGAGACTCTGTTGAGCTTGATGTTTTTTTGCTGATTTTTTAGTTTTTATTTGTGAATAAAATGTTTTTCTCTTTATCAAGCTTCTGTTTTTATTTATAGTTTAATTTCCGTAATATGATAAAATGAATCAAGTTTTAAATATCCTATCTTATTGGTCCTGTCATAGAACAGGAAAGTAATTATGATTAGGATATTTATTTTACTTTTCTTAAGCGAAAATATCCGAATGAATATAGGTACATAGTCATTGAAGTACATTATTTAAAACTAAGAAATAAATAAGTAGATTATTTGGAAATAGGTGTAATAAGTGATTTATCTATTTTGTGCTTCTTAAAAATATTTTTGGAATACATATTTTTGAAAAGAACTAGAATATTTCATGAAGAAAAAAAATGCAAATTAAAATGACTTTTTCTCTTTTCATCATCTCTATTCATGCTTCCAAAATTATAAGTTTTGTAAAAAAAAAAAAAAGCTTTCCAAATGAATGGCAAATTTATCACCAATTTCGCATGTTCAAAACAAATGATTGCTTTGAAAAGTAAAATTAAAAAAAAAAAAAAATTGAAAGCTCCATTAACTATTGCCAATCTTACCAAGTGACCAATCTAGCAGCTGTAATTTTGTTAATTAATAGTATGTTTCATTTAAAAGGTATTTACTGTATTCTGTAGTTAATTTAAAGTTTACATTTGCAGCATTTTACGGAGATAATAAAAATAATTTTTCCCCTGGTAGTCAAATACTCTCCTTTCTCTCCGGTTAATTTATAAATGATTGCCCAATGCGTAAATGGCATTTAAAGACTAAAACATGTTTGTCCGTTCTTAGCTTTCTTAGCTGAATTAAAAGCAAATAAAATTCAGCTTCTATTTTTCGAATATTTTTTAATATATTACATTTATTGTGCTGAAGTTAATAAATAGAATTAGCTGCCGATGTTGTTGAAGAAAAAGATAATGCCTAATTTCCGCATCCTAATCTGGTTAATATAACTTGTTGGTTTAAAAAAATATCTTACAACAAAAAAATAATTTTATATCAATTTAACATAGGGGTGTATTTCAGAAACTTTGACTAGCTTAACAAAGATTTCCAAAATTAGCTTTAAGTTGAGGAATAGTTTCCCTAATTCTTTGGGTAATCCAAAATACATAATTTGATACGTGATCTGATAATTCAAATGAATCTTCCGAAGCGTGCAGAAAAAATCTATGGCACCAAAGTTGATAACTTTCCAAGTATATACGCAGTATTTTAACTAGAAGACGACATGCATTGATAGAACCCCCCCCCCCCCTCACTCACCAGCTGAGAGCACAGCCCCCCATGAACTTCTTCCCTCAAAGTTACGACTTCTAGCCAGCAGGCCTCCCTTAGCGACGGTCATGGTCATGGAAAGGGGTGACAGTCTGAAATTTTTGGAAACTATGAGAAAGGTCAACCCTCCCCCCCCCCGGTAAAAAAAAATTCAAATTTGCATACAAAAATCATTGAAATAACCATTTTCAAGTTTTTTTTTAAATAATTTTTCAGTTTTAAAATGTGCTGTCAACCCTAAATTTTTGGGAACGACAACCCAAGATTTTTGAAAATTTCGAATCACAAACACCCTTTGGTCAGACTTAATAATGTAATCTCACATAGGGCAATTTTCTTGAACTTTGTTTAAATTTGATTAAAATAATAATAATGAAAATAAATCTCTTGATTTGACCTTTGGGATTCATCTTGTAAAAGCTGTGAAGGAATAGTAAGTAAGCTATTTCTTGTTCTAATGGTGAACTTTGAATTTGTGCTGAAAAAAAGTTTCAATCCTGTTCAAATTTACATAGTGACTTTGAATATAAAGGGCATCTCAAATACCAGTTGATAAAACATATAGGGGTTGCTGATATTCGTAATGGAACCCGAAAGTTATAGATCTGGGCCTGAAGTGAAGGAATGTTTGGCATAAAGTTGTGATTAAACATTAACTAACTGACGTAACTAAAAAAAGTTACTGCATATTAATTGCAAAAAAATAAACATTAAGATAATAGCTTCTTACGACGGTCACTGCTGTTTTTAAATTTTTATATACCTTCCGATATCTCCATAAGAAGGGAATTCTGATCCGTAAAGAAGGTTCACTTCACTCATATATCTGATTATGACACATTCACTTTGTATGCAGAAATATACTATTAAAACATCACTTTAAAATGTGGCAAAAATCTAATTAGAAATTAAATATCTTATGAATGGACATTGATAAATACTCACCGACAGATTTTTTTCCCAGTTGTAGAAAAATCGGATGTGGACGAGGACGTCGCAGTCTCAGAGTCTGATACAGGAACTCGGGATATGTTCCCCTCAGATTTGGGTTCAACAGTTTTTTTTTTTTTTTAACTTAGAAAAAAAAGACAATGTTTTGTCGCCCGAAATTTTTATTGTTTTTGTTATAGGTAGTCTTTTTCTAATATATGCGGCTTTTTCCAGCACAGTTTTTGTCTAATACGAGGGACTAATTTATGGGAACCATCAAATATGAACTTTAGCGTTAACACAGAACTAAAATTTAACATTTCTTGCACGTCACAAAATCTAAAACACTGATATAAGCTAATTAATTATTTACAGCACATTTACAAATAAATTAAGCACAAACACAAACAAAACAGTCTAAAAATCACAACAGAAAGGAATAATAATTAACAGATATTTTACATAAAAATATTTACACTCAAATGTTTTATCGACTGAAGCAATGCCTGCAGTTTTGGAAAAAGTTTTACAATTAATATCGTCGATTAAATTTGTTGCATAGAAAGCGATTAGGCGGCAGACACTTCTTTGTTACTTTTCACTTTACTGGTGCCTGAAGACAGCATCTGAGTAGACAGAAAAACTGTCTCAAGCAAAGCTATATCGCCACCTCAGAGCAACAATAAGACATCTGATCCCAGGAATAACAGTAAGATATCCTACTGTTGCTCTGAGGCGATGATATATAAATAGAAAATGATATGTAATGCCACAAAAAAAGTAATTCAAAATTATTTAATTTTTCTTTTTTTTTTCACACAGTCATTTTTGCTACTCAAATGCAATGAACCTTATAACAATTGCAAAATATTGTCGCAGATTAAGGGGGTACCCTCATGACCCTCCCCCCGCCCTCCCTTGTATCCACTCCTTCATGTAATGCCCCAAAAAAATGAATTTGAAAAAAATTACGTTTTCTTCTGGTTTTGATCAAGTTTTTTATTTTTTCCAGTAAACATTTAACTACTGTCGCAGGTTTGGGGGGAGGGGGGTCACCCTCCACCCCTTGAATTCGCCACTGAGTTGGAGCCTTACTGATTTTATAGTAAATAAGTCAGAGTTTGAGTCGGAAGTCAAAGGCTTAAAATTCCTGTGGCAGGAGTCGGTCATTTTCCCACAAAAATCCGTCATTCTGCCAGTACTTGCAGAGTCCGAGTCTTAGTCAGACTGATTTTGGGGTAAACGAGTCGGAGTCGAAAGCTCTGAAATTCTGGAGTTGAAGTTGGAGCCGCTCATTTTTGCTCCAACTCCACAGCCTTGTTCATACGTCATCTATGTCTCAAATTGCTAATGCTAATAATCTTCATTCTGAAATGTAATTTTTCGTGACGAAGAAGCTGAATTTTCTGAAAGAAACGATGGCAAGTGGTTTCTCACTAGTATGTGTTTTTAAGTGGTGAGTAAGATTTGTCTATTGCATAAAATTGCCGCCGCATGTCCGGCATACAAAAGACCCTTCACCAGTGTGAGTACATCAGGATATGCTGTTGCAGGAGATATTTCCTCTAAAATGTTCTGTTACACTGCATGCAGAGAAAACGCTTCTGCGTGTCCTGAAAAGGCATTGAAGATGACATAGCAGGATTCAAGGTTAAAGGCACATTGAGTCTTAAAGTCAGAACAAACAACGTTGAAAAAACAATTGTCAAATGACAGCACATCCAGGTCACCTAATAAATATATAATTTATTATAGAAGTGTAAACGCAAATTCAAACAGTAAAAAAACTAAAAAGTATTTAAGACAGAGAGATGAGCAATATTATACTCTGAAAATCCTTTCAGTTTATTATTCTAATTGAAAAAATATATGGGAAGCAGGACTCAATTAACACAGTGGGAGGCCCCTGGGCCAAGCACTTTTTTGCCTCTGTCATACCTTTTAAACACAAAGACTCACAGGGAACTAGTAGTGCGAACTTCAATTATGCTGCGGTGCTCGACCTTTCTCTCAAACCACATCTTGAGTAAGCCAAAAAAAGGGAAACATATAAAGTAGAATATCTTTATTTCATTTTTGCTTAAGATTCAAACTTGAAGAATTCTAGTCATTAGAGGACCCGTAGGGCGTGGCCTATTTGGTGATCAGACCCTGATGAGAAGAATACCAGAAAGGTAAAGAATTTTTTTGAAAAAATGCATGAAAAAATAACCATTCACTCAAATCTAACACAAGGAGTATTTTTTTTTTAATGCTAGGAAAATAAGGATATGTATTAAAATTGAACAAAAGCCTATTAAAATTTACTATTATTTTAATTTTAAAGAAAGGGAGTGTCTTCCATTCAAGTACATTTGAGGCAGTGAGAAGCAAAAAGAGATGTAAGTGGACATTTTCAAGTTTTGAGTAATAACGTTTTAAGTTGCGGGGCTAGGTAGGGTTTCATTAATTTTTTTTCCTAAATCATGCCTGTAGGTACTAGCAGCACCTACCAGGGCTACTAGTACTATCTCTTGTCCCAAGACAGAGGGGAGCTTCACCTACTATTTGTACTGGTTATCTCGAAATTTTTAATTTTGGCACTCATATCCCTTTGCTTCTCACTGCCTCATTTGATATTTACTGATTGCAACTAATTGACTTTCGGATAACCATACAGAAATGTGTCATCAACCAGGACCATTTTTTTTAAATATTTTTTTACAGAATTTTTCTATTGAAAAATTCAACAGAATTGATCAACATATTTCAATTGAACACAAATGGAACTTTTCAAGAAATTTTTAGAAAATGTTTTAGTACAGCACGATTTTTACAAAAACAATTTCCTTTTTTTTTTTTTTTCTGAAGTCACTTTTACAGAGTGAAAGAACTCTGAAGCTGCTGAAATTCGTGCTTCAAGTTTTCAATGAAAAAAAAAAAAAACACAGAAATGGGGTGAATCTGCTGACCTACAGAAGTTGCACCCCGAAGCAAGGGGTCCGACTTCCCCCCTCCTAGATCCGGCAGTGCCACAGGATAGTTGTCTTACACATTACAAATACAAATACAAATGTGACGACCAGCAACAGGCACTGGGCCCAGCTAGGCTGGTCCTAGTCAATTAATTAGTCCCCAATGAAGATCAATGGCCCTCTTAAAGCTATCCACTCCCTTGCTCATTACCGCCTCTTCCGGTAAGCTATTCCAAGTGCCCACGACCCTGCTAAAGTAGTAGTTTTTCCTGATTTCCAAGTTAGCCTGAGATTTAAATAGCTTAAAACAATGACCCCTTGTCCTGCTTTCCCCGCAAAAATTTAATCCATTTACATCTTTCATTTTGACAAATTTAAATAACTGAATCATGTCCCCTCTGACTCTCCTTTGCTCCAGGCTATACATGTTAACCTATTAAGTCTGGCATCATAATCTAAATCTGAGAGTCCCCTTACTAATTTAGTTACCCTTCTTTGAACCCTTTCCAATACAAAAATATCTTTCTTCAGATAAGGCGACCAAAACTGAACAGCATACTCCAAATGAGGTCTTACTAAACTCCTATATAAAGGCAGAAGAACTTTGTTAGATTTGTTTGAAATAGACCTATTGATGAACCCAAGCATTTTGTTGGCTTTGTTACTAGCAATACTGCACTGTTGACTAAACTTGAAGTCCTGATTTATAAAGACACCCAGATCCATAACATTTTCTGCCTGATTTATGACTGAACCCTGTAAACGATATCTCATACGCTTATTTCCATGACCTAAGTGTAGCACTTGACATTTCCCTACATTAACTGCCATACCCCATTTATCTGCCCACTTAGTAATATGATCTAAATCCTCTTGCAGCTGTTTTACTTGTTCTTCATTTTCGACAATCTGCATAACTTTTACATCGTCAGCAAAACAATTCATGCTTCCAGAAATATTTTCATTGATGTCATTCATAAATATAATAAACAAAAGAAGCCCTAAAACTGATCCCTGAGGAACCCCACTTAAAACATCACTCCAATTAGAATGATTTCCTCTCACAACTACTCTTTGCTTCCTACCAGTAAGCCAATTTCTAACCCAAAGTAAAGTTTTTCCTCCTATTCCAATGTCAGCTAACTTGCTGAGAAGAGCAACATGCGGTACCTTGTCAAAAGCTTTTTGAAAATCAATATAAACAACATCCACACATTTTTTGTTATCTAAAGCTGAGGTAACCTTGTCATAGAAATGCAATAAATTAGTAGTACAAGATTATATTAGTATGAATAAAGGGTGTGGTTCCAGGAACAAATATTAAAGTTTTAACTCAATGTAAATTCTTGTTCTTTTGCGGCATAGCGCATTTTAAGAAATTTTGAAAAATGATGTATTATAAATAATACAGTTCTTAGAGCCTGTTTCATACAGGCTAAAGAATGCTAGAATGACATATTTACAGTGTAACATCAAAAAATTACTTAAAAGAACATAGCTATGTTCTTTTAAGTAATTTTTTGATATTTACATAAAAGTTCGCCCAAATAAAAGTAACTTCCAACAATAAAAACAAGGTACACAAAATGACTTTCATAAAAATATATATACAGTGTGTTTTCATTTAACCTGCAAATATCTCCATTTTCGTAGCCGTTAGTCATAGATGCATACTTCTAACTGCAAAAATTGTCAAAATAAGGTGCAGAGTTATGGTATTGAAATTTGAAATGGGAAACAAAATTAATGATGAAATACGAAAGCTAGGTGTTTATACCGACACAGGGTCCCCCAACTTGTGTTTAGGGAAATTATCTTCATTGAAAAATAATTCCAATCCATAAAAATTTGAAACATTTGCAAGCAAAACTCAAGGAGCTATTACATTTCAAAATTGTGATGAACCGTGCATAAGATAAGATTAGAACTTATTGCTCTTTCACAATAATGACAGGTTGTTGAAGTAAAAGAAAAAAAAACAAATATTTATTTTTTTTTCTTTTTTGCTATTGAAAAGTAAATGCAAATGTTATGCTATGATACATAAAAACACACAACAAAAGCTAGTACAGTTTGAAAAAACACTCTATGCACACAAGCACACATGGTAATTTTGAATTCTTGCTTGCCATCTTATTTCTTCCCAAAAGTTATTGACTGTGAGTCTAAAGTTGTGTAAGTCACAAAATGCTGCATTTCATCTCTCAGTGAATGTAGGTCGTTACTGATGTCAAACGTTTTGTGTGCGAATTGTTCTTCCATGCTTTTGATTTCCCTAAATGCAATGTATGGGATTTGGGGACCACAGAAGAAGTTAGAATACTTTTTTTTTTCCGATTCAAACTTTCTAATTTTAACTCTGTGGTTCATTCTGATCATTTTTGCAATTGGAAGTATGCATCTAGAACTAACAGTTGAATAAATAGTCTTTCAAGTTATATAGGGACATGCTGTATACAAACACACACACATATATAAGAAACTTCAAACTTAGTTTGAAATCAGAGCAAACAAATGAAATAGATAAACATACCTTTCATTTCCTTAAAAGAATTTATTGCATAAAGGAAGGAAAAAAAATCAGAAAATATATCATTAAGACAAAAAAAAAAAAACTTATTTCTAGAAACAAAACTTTCAAGTAATAAGCAACTATGCTTAAGTAATGAAGAACATAAGAATATTTAAACAAATGTGAGTTATTTGGTTTGTTCTCTTCTACAAATTATGTCTCTTTTAGAGAAATACAGTAACACAATATCTTGAGCTGAAAAAAAAAGAACTTAAAAAAAAGAGTAGCCATGAAGCAAAGTATAGAAGAACTTAGTGGGATGGGAGATCTGGACTGTAAAATCCAATTAATAAAGAAACTAAAAAGTTAATGAAAAAAATTGCACAATAATAAAAACTTAGTTGAACTATTTAGTTTGATTATACCAATATTGAGATGTGAAATCACGGCAAATATACTGAATTCTAAAACAAAATAGGTAAGATAAAAAAAATTAGAGAATTTTTTGATTTTCAACTTACAAGTCGCAGTTTTTGACATTTTTTGTGGTAGAAGAGGTTTTGGTGCTTTAACACATTTATTTTGTTTCTGTTTTCAGTGTTTTAGAAGCAATTTAGGCACAAGAACACTTCAAAAATGCTTCAGTTATTTTCCTAGATTGAGACCCTGATACGAGGGTAGTCTGTATCAGAAATACGAATGCCAGAAATTTGAATTACAATCTATCATTATATATTCATGGCGCCATTGTTATATTGACGCCAGTTATCTCCAGTCGGTGCTTACTTCGCTTTTCGCTAACTTATTTTATGAATATAATATTGAACTGACTTTAGATAAATTGTACGAACTATAAAGAATTCTGATGTTCAAGTCGTCAGGTTATCTATTATGAAAACGTTTCATGCAATTAATATACATATGAGAAGCATTTGAGTTTTGGAACAATTTTTTTTGGGAAATTTTTAAATATAAATGAACATTTAAACGTCAAATCAAAAATTTCAGGGGGGGAGGTTGAACCCTAAGAAGCCCCCCCCCCTTGAATACGGCCTTGGAAAATTCTATATTAGCTACCAGTTTGTTTGGCACTCTTGGCTTCATTAAGAGATTTTCCGAAACCAGCTCAGTCACTTCCTATGCCGAGTGCTAATGTATGAGTGCTAATAAGAACGAAATAGCAGTAATCCAGGCTGGAATTGACAGCGCTCAAGGGCACCCATATAGGGGGCTCAAGCCCCCCCCCCCCCTTAGAAATTAGAACTTCCTTGCTTTTAATACTTTTTTCTTTGCAAAAATGTAAAAACATTTCTTTTCCAGTCATTAATGAATAAATTATTAAAAATGTCAAACTTTAAAATAACTAATGTGTACTGAAATTGGTTTCCATGGGGAAAATATCTTTCTAAACCATAGGGAAAATATCTGAGCACTCCCCCCCCCCTTTTAAAACTTTGCATATGGTCGCCTATGAGTGAGCTGGCAGTGTATTTCATGTAAGCAAATATAAGGTAATAAGATCTTAAATAGACCATATCCTATGAATTCTACAAAATAGTTCTTTTATTCCCTAATATTGCTTACACAGCTTTATCACTCATGAATATAATCATTCTCAAACAAATGAAAATTCAAGGTCATTCCCAAAACAGGTCAAAACTAAAAAGAAATTTCAGTATACACTGAGATCTTAAGCTTTCACCACACTCTTAATTCTGAAGAAAGAGAACTAGGAAATATAACCAAAAGAAAAATGGTGTTTTCTTTTTTAATAATACAAAAACAGATAATTTTTCATCTAGTACTTCATATTCAGGTTGTTTCCAACAGACAAATTTCTTTAGCAAATTACAACAAATGTTCTATAACAATCTCTGTCAGAATATAGGCAGGTGTTACAAAATATTAAGTAATTTGCAAATCTATTTTAACTCAATTATAAGAGTTCTTGACAATGGGGGGAACGAGTCATTCACAAGTTACAACCCGTCTGAAAAATTACTTTAAACAAAAACCACTGTAGCAGTTGCATTTATAAAATTAATAAGGATTCCCTTCACTTTCCTTTTATAAAAAAAAGCTTAAAAAGTAGAAAGGTTTTCAGTCTCTGAATCAATTTCTTCTCACTAAATTTAAATCATTATAAAAAAAAAGGGGGTAATAATTTATTTATTATTTAATATATAATTTCAGGTTTGAATGCAAAAATTTGTTTTGTAACATAAATGAAAATTTCATAACAAGTTTTTCAAAAAACAATTACTGATATACAGTTTTATGTAACTTCAATAAGATTAAAAAATGAAGTGATGCATGCCAGAATACTTTCCAATGAAAAATTATTCTATGCATTGATAACACAAGGAAATTCTGTCTTTGGATCATTTCTTTTAGGTGTCATTCTTGGGGGGGGGGGAGGGTAGCAATTGAGGGAGGCGTCATTGTCATCACTTTTAACAGAGCTGGTCATCTTTGTCACTGAGAATACTCTACTTACATTGCAATTGTTTTTGTGCTATATTTTTTACCTTAGATATTACAGTTGAAGCAATTTTTTATATATTTAATAATAAGTTATTAGCGCTCACAGGGTTCTAGTAATGGGGGTATCACTAAGAGGGCCTTGGGATTTAGATTACTACTGGTGGAAAGGGCCCCCATATGTTTTACCAAGCTTTTTCTCTTTTTCTTTTTTTTTTTAATGAAGTGTAAAAAGAGTTTTAAACTAGTTGGGGTATAAAATAAATAAATGTAAACACAAAAATATACTCAAAAAATTGCCTTATGGTTTAAGGAAGTTTATTCTGAAATATGTTTATGTTGCCAAGGTGAAGTCAACTGATGCACCGTACGTCTAAGGAGTGGAAGCCATGGAGTCATAGCACAATATACATTATGATTTTTAACAAATAAAGAAACTTATCGTCCCCACTTTTGGCGACTTAAGACTTTATTTTTTGGTAGCCATTTTCAATAAAATAATAGCCTGTTGCCGACTGGCAATGGCTATTCAAGAGATTTACAGAGTGGAGTATAAAAATTAAAACATGAGAGCGTTATATGAAACTGAAGTTAAATATCCTTTAAATGTCCGAACATAAATGAAATACACACGAGAAAAAGAATTGGGATAAACTCCTTATGCAATGTTTCTTAGGCTTGTTACGAGAAACTGCCTTATCAGTTCAGCCAAAGATATTTAAGTTATATTTTAGAAGTTGACATGTTTAGGATGCATATTTATGTACAGGTACTTTTAATCTCATCATTTTTTAATTTTTTGGCTTTTTTCTTTTCTTTTTCGGACTATTGGGGGTACCACGGTACCCCTGTTGGCCCCCATGTGCACGCCTACAGTGGCGGTTGAGAGTGAAGCTCCTTGAAAATTTGCCTCCACAAGTTAAACAACAATATGGCCTCTCCCCTGTATGAGTACGCATGTGATTTTGAAAGTCATACTTTTTCCAAAATGAGAGTTTACAAAAATCACACTGAAAACGCTTTCCTTCTTTAGCTGGAGAGACTGAAAATCCTGTTACTATCTGAGAAGCATTCCATTCTGGCTGATAATCAAGTACTGAATTTGTATATCTTCTACTGGATGCCATGTAATCATCATTAAAATCTGCAACAAAAAAGTACAATTTTAAAGTATTAACATAAATGAATAACATAGAAATTTTTAATTTAAATTAAAAGTAAAAGGAATCTAACAATGGGTCAACAGAAATAATAATAAATAAGTAGAAACCACATAGAAATGAAAATTAATTTCTCCAAGTATACTTTTTGGCAAGATTTGTTAGAGAGGAGGGTAATACAAAATTGTTCAATGCTGAGTAACCTTTATTAAGGGTCATTCTACAAAAAAGTCAACCAGTTTGTTCAGCATGTGGCCGTTCACATATTTAATTAAAAAGGAATAATTTTAAAGGCTAATGACGAAACGTTTTGCAAAAGAAATTACACATAAGTTTGTAATATAAGTAGAAACAATGTGTTCATTAATTTTTTAAAGTTTAATGAACTATAGTTATATTACGAATTAATGAACTATATGTGGCGCTACGTGCAGGACAAAATGACCGTTTACCCTGGAATGTCCCATTACTAATTTTGGCTGTAGAGATACGGTGGAGGTATAATGGCTTTATCACTATTGGAAAATTGGCAACGTTTTACAACTGTGTGGCAACAATAGTACCTTACAGTCAAAATTAGATGGGAACCACTTATTTGACAATAGCACACATCACTGTATCTTTTAAAATTATTTTTAAAGAAAACAATACATTGAATAAGACTAAAAGCTTCATTAAATATAAAAATATCCACTAAACATGAAATCCATTAAACATTTAAAATGTAAAGTATTAAACCAAAAGGATAAATCAAAGGACTCAGTAAGTAATATTAAAAGTTCGGAAAAATGTAAAATAATCTAATAA
Source organism: Uloborus diversus (assembly GCF_026930045.1). NCBI lineage: Eukaryota > Metazoa > Arthropoda > Arachnida > Araneae > Uloboridae > Uloborus > Uloborus diversus. The sequence goes on along the minus strand of NC_072731.1, from coordinate 31,813,067 downwards.
AACTAAATCAAATGTATTGAAAGCTCTATTCTAAGCAAAATACTTCGTCAAATAAAAATATAATGTAATAAAAAGGATAAAATTTTAATAGAAATGTAAACTGAAAAGTAAACACAGCAGCGACGTGAACCTTACTTTTCAGCTTATGTAAAATTGACGGCATTCCTAAAAACTAATAGATGCGCTCTCTTCCGCCTGTAAACGGGATGTTTGTCATTTCATATAATCAGTGATCAGACAGTAAAGTGTTACTTTGAAAAATAAGCTAATGTTTTGCAGACCCAAAAATCCCATATTTTGGAGGTCTGACATCATTGTGACCTTAAAACTTCCATTTTGTTGGAAACCATTGACATTACTCTTAAAAATACAACATACCTCTATTATTTATAAAGAAATAAATAGATAATATAGTTAATATATATATTAGGTAAAATATTCTTAACAAAAGTTAAGACATTTAAATTTTTTTAAAAAGCACTAAATTTTAATGTTTCTCTAAATACACAAAACTAATATTCATTCATAAGTTTTTTATACATACAGGTTCTCCTCATTATTTAAAGAACTTGGTGAAATACGGCTATAATGAGTTTAGTTATGTTAGTTTAATTAACAGAATATTCTTGTTTTGAAATTGTTCACTATTTAGCAGATCATGGCACTATTATATGGAGAACTCAATAAATTTTATCATCATTCACAGAAGCTTGTTCTAACTCTAGCAAGTGCCGGATTTGTGGTTCTTGAGAGCCGGGGGGAAATCTTGAAGCTTTCTCCGTTACTCATCAACTTTCCAGTTTTCACATCAAGTTTCAACGATACACACAGAAATAGGGCAAATTTGATGCCCTTTAGATCCAGCATTGACTCCTGCAGTGAAAAACGATAATCAACGCTGTAAGATATGTATTTTGGCATGGCGCTTTAAGTCAGAATTCTGCATAAATTTCTTCCCACAAATAATACAGCCAAAAGGTTTCTCTCCCGTGTGAACTCGCATATGTATCTTCAATGCTGATTGGCTCACAGATAAGTGGCAGCAGTATGGACACTGAATACGTTTATCTTGAAACTGAAAATCCACAACTAAAGATGCAAAGCCTTGTTCCACTAAAACAATAAAATAAAGTCTTAATATTTTCCATGAATATAATATTTTTGAAGTGTTAAACATGCATTTGATAAATTAACTACTTATATTCTTAGATCTCTGCAACCCTAAGCAGGTAAACTGAAGTATCTACAAAAATCACTTTTAGAGATATTTGAAGAAATGCTTCTATTTTTATTCCCCACACACATGAGTAAAATGTTTGAATTTGACGACCTTTTCATGCTTTATTTCAAACAGAAGTAAAGTAAAAGAAACAAAAATAAAAAAAAAAATCGTAGATACTGCTGTTTATCTACCTAAGGCAGTATAAAACATTCAATGGCATTTTTTTTTTTTTTTTTTCCAAAAACTATAGCTGACAAACAAAATAGTAACATTTAAAAAGCATTGTAAAAATATTGAAGCATTTCATTGAAAAATTCAGAAGCATTTCAAAATCTGCTAAAGGTACAGCAAATGTAATGTTCTACAACAGAAAAAAGATCATTATATTATTACATACTTTTCTTACAATTATACTAAAAAAGAGAATGTTCATACAATCATCATTATTTTATGAGAACTTTCATACAAGACTGTAGCTAGAGTGGAGTTTTGAGGGTTCTAACACCCCTTAAAATTACATATTAAGTTTTTATTATGATTTAAAACAAAAACAATGCTGTCACTTATTTCACTTGCATTGGAAAATTTTATATTTAATTTGAAAGAAATATTGTCTACATATGGCCTGCCATGAAGACAAAAATCATGATATAAACTAGTTCAAAATTTTGGGGAGCACAACAACAACAAAAAAAAAAAAAAAAAAACTCATTTCCAAAATAACTTCTGGCTATGGCCTTAGCAGCATTTCCTATAAAATAAGCTGCAATATTAAAATTTTATAAAGTAAATATACTATAATTTAAATTACTCTGCATTTATATCAAGAAAAACAAATACAATAAAAAATTTATATCACTAGAAAATATTAACTATTACTTGCAAAGAAGTCCCAAAATACATGACTGGAAGCTGAATAGACATTTAACCAATTCTCAGCCAGCTTTAAAAGCAACTATCCTACCAGCACTAAGGCATGAAACCTACACTGGAGCTGCAACATTTTCAAAATGCAGCCCCTGAGTTACAAACAAGGTTGTTGACAAAGCTGACGAAGTTAAAAGCTACCATATGAATGCTGTCCCATTACCACTTACTATTCTGCAGTGGGCAGGAAAAGGGCAGTAAGTGTAAATTTTTCAGTTTTATTTATTGCATTTTTGTCATCTGTTGTACTGTACAAGCTTACTTATTTCGCTTCCGCTGAAAAAAAGGCGCAAAAAAAGTCTAATTGCAACATTTCCCTATTGTTAGTATTGAATCCAAAATACATTTATTCAAATATCTCGAAAACTCATTTCTGCAGATACTGTCATTTACCTGCCCATGACAGTATTCAATAAGGCTCGACCGATGGCAATTTTTGGCCGATGCCATCGATGTTCAAGGTCAGCCGATTACTTTTCGTTTCAAATAACTGATGGAAACACTTTAACTAAAGAAGGCCAAAATGTTGGCTTCAAACATTTTTAAAGCATTTAGTACAATGTAGAAATCGATGGCAAGTCTTTTTTTTTTAATGAACGGGTCGTTCCACGTCAAATCAACCACGAAAATGGGATTTTAACACCCACCGTCTCGGAATTTGATCAAATTTGGTATACTTCATCCCTTTATGGTTACAAGCAACCCCCTAGTTTTTTTTCTTTCAGTATCAATGCGTTTTGATTTTACAGCCTTTTGAAATTTGGCGATTTTACATTTTTTGTCATTTTCGAGACACTCAAACTGAGATGTTGTTGTTTACGAAAAAAATTATTTCTTCGTAACTAATGCTATAATCTTTTTGAAAATTTTTACACAAAATAGAAAGACTTTGAACATGTTGATAAAAAATATTTCAATAATCTTAGCTTGCACAAAATTTTTTAAAAAAATTAGAAAATTGAAAATTTTGAATTTTTTTTTTCAAAAAAAGATATCGGCAAAAAACTGAATTTCAACAAAAGGGTCAGTTTTAAAAATCATGATTTTTTTAAAAAATGATCATGAATATGTACTCTAACTTATCCAATGAAAAACATTAGGGGACTTTAAGGGATTCTGCCCCCCCTCCCCCCATTCTGGAAAAAAAAGCATAAAACATCATACAATCTCTTCCATATTCTTAAAAACAGAATTGTCAACAATTATGACAAAAATTCAAATATAATTTGTTGAATATGGAACTCAAATAAAAAAAAAAAACTTAAGCTTCTATTTTATTTGAAATAGTTTAAAATTTGTCAAATCAACCACAAAAATAGGATTTCAACACCTAAAATCTAGATTTTGATGAAACTTAGCATACTTCCTTATTTTGTGGTTAAAAGCAACCCCTTAGTTTCTTTTGTTTCAATCTCAATGTATTTTAATTTTATAGACTTTTGAAATTTTTCGAGTTTGCATTTTTTTGTCATTTTCAAAGACACTAACTGAGCTGTTGTTAATAGGGGAAAAATGTTTCTCAGCAACTAATAATATATACCTTCTTGAAAATTTTCATAAAAAATGTTAAGACTTAGAATATTTTTATAAAAAAATTAGAAAATTGAAAATTTTGAATTTTTTTTTTTCAAAAAAAGATATTGGCAAAAAACTGAATTTCAACAAAAGGGTCAGTTTTAAAAATCATGATTTTTTTAAAAAATGATCATGAATATGTACTCTAACTTATCCAATGAAAAACATTAGGGGACTTTAAGGGATTATGCCCCCCCCCCCTCCCCCCATTCTGGAAAAAAAAGCATAAAACATCATACAATCTCTTCCATATTCTTAAAAACAGAATTGTCAACAATTATGACAAAAATTCAAATATAATTTGTTGAATATGGAACTCAAATAAAAAAAAAAACTTAAGCTTCTATTTTATTTGAAATAGTTTAAAATTTGTCAAATCAACCACAAAAATAGGATTTCAACACCTACCATCTAGATTTTGATGAAACTTAGTATACTTCCTTATTTTGTGGTTAAAAGCAACCCCTTAGTTTCTTTTGTTTCAATCTCAATGTATTTTAATTTTATAGACTTTTGAAATTTTTCGAGTTTGCATTTTTTTGTCATTTTCAAAGACACTAACTGAGCTGTTGTTAATGGGGGAAAAATGTTTCTCAGCAACTAATAATATATACCTTCTTGAAAATTTTCATAAAAAATGTTAAGACTTAGAATATTTTTATAAAAAATATTATGATAAACTTAGTTTATACAAAGAATTTTTTAAAAATCAGAAAGTTAAACATTTTGATTTTTTTTTTTTTTTTTGGGGTCAAAAAAACCATTGTTGAAATTATAAATTTTTAACATCAGGGTCAGTTTTAAAAACCATGATTTAAAGAAAAAATGATCATTAGTATGTGCTTTAACTTTTCCTATGAAAAACGTTATGGGTCTTTTAGGGATTCTGTCCCCTCCCCCCTAGAAACAACGAAAGCATCATAGAGATAAGTTTTTCCATGTCTTTGAAACAAGAGTTCCCAGCAATTATTTAAAAAATTTAAATATAAAGTGTGTTAAATATTGAACTCAAACATATAAATTTAATATTCAAGCTATTTTTTATTTGAAATAGTTAAAAATTATTACAATTATTATATTAAATATAGATATTCTGAAAATAAGATATCATTTTGTCTCAAAAGTTGCAGACAACAATATCTGCATATGGATTACTGCATTTTAGTCCAGACAAGTTAAAACAAAAGTAAAGTCTTAACACCAATTCATAATTATGTAGTTACTAGTACTTTCAGTATCCCCCCCCCCCCCAAAAAAAAAAAAAATACGTTTGAGAAAAATTGCTATCGTGGAACTGCTTTTCCATTATAGTTTTACTGCTGAACAATGACAAATTCATCCTTTTAATTTCTTGAAATTACATTTAACACCCCTTAAAAATTAATGGCCTGATTGTTTAGTAATAATATGACTAAATAAAGTAAATTACCTTCCCCCCCTCAAAGCAAATGAAGAAATAAATTAGTATTTATGCACCTCTCATATTCAATGGATTTTTATATTTTTTAATGACAATTGGAAAACAAATTATTATTTGCATGGAATTTTTTTTGTCCAGATTCCCCTCCCCAGCTTAATGACATAACTCGCAATTTTTCCTCAACTTATTGGGGTTCCAAAATTTTGTATCACTTATGCTTATTAATGCTTAACATTCACATTATGAAAATTAATTCCAGTAAATGAATTTTCTATTATTTTTGTTTTCTTTCTTTTTAAAAACAATAATAGATTTGAATATCTTGTCAGGAATAAATACATAATTGTTGAAAAGAGATAAAAGCTTCTTGTTAGTCAGGTCTGCTAAAAAAACAAGTACTGCTCACACTTGTTTAGAAAACAAGTAATGGTGCCTTCTTTCTCTACACGCCTTCAATGTAGTACATTTTATCCTACACTATCAGAATTGCACTAACAGCACGGAGTGGTTGCTGACCATCCTGGATAAAAGATAGAATTCTCAGAAAGAACTTTTCTAAAATTTTTAGAAAAGGTCAATATGAAAGAATGAATTGAACTAGAATAACAATTAGATGTTGACTTATAGGAGTTCTAGCAAAATGTGTGTCAAGCTAGAAAGCTTTTCAACCATTGAAGTTAGCATTGGGCAGACCCTAAGAAAAATAAATGTAGAGTTACCTGGATTATCAGTGTCCAGTTACTGAAGTTTCACTGTTTTTAAACTGGAATTATACATAATGTTTATAAATCATTTGTGAAAATAAAAAGTGGCTTAAAAGAACATACTGCCCTTGATAAAACTAATGCAGCAGTTGAAAGAAGGATCAAGAAAAAGAAAGTGTTTTTTAAATAAAAAGTAGTTACCAATCTCACAGTCATAATATAAACAACTAATTATAAACGTAAACCATACAGCTTGCTGATCAGCTGTCATCTAATACCAGCTGTTCCTTTTTGGGGGCTAGTAAAGCAACCAAAGTTAGGGAGGTCCCAGGCAAATATATTTAAAAAAAAAAAAAATCTAAAAAAATTACTAGTGAAGTGTAAAATAAAAATACCTGTCATTTGTACAAATGCCAGGTTATTAGGATCCATTTATGATCATAGAAACACTCAAGATAACAAGACACACTTTTAGGGTCAAATGAGATTGTTGCAAAACCTTAATTATAAACATTTTGGGCAATGGTAACCCATTTTAAACTCATACCCAACAAATTGCTATGTTAAACCAAATCCAAGTTTCAGTTTGATATTGCATTCGATTAATGAATCAAGTTAAAAGCTCTGAGCTGGCATTTATAGGATTTTTAATACTTTGTATAAACTGCTTAGTTATAAATTAGAATTAGATAAAAAGTTTTAATTTCTATGTTGCCCTATGTTTAAAAATAATTTTTAGCATGCATAAATTGTTGTAGGAAAATTTCGAATTTTGCGATATCTTATTTTTATTGTTTATTATTAATTAATTTAATTAATTATTTACAATTCAAAAAAATCTTGAGTATTTAAATGTTTACATTTAAATTCAAACACCAATGTGTTTCAATATTTAAATTTTCTTTAATGCAATTATTAACTTAGCTTGTAATATTGTGATCAACTTTTTTTCATTAATCAAAATAAGGGGCAGGGGGACAGAATCCCTCAAAGTCCCCTAAAGATTTTCATTTTATATGTTAGCACACATGTTAATGATCATTAAAAAAAATATATAAATTATTTTAATTTAGACCCTCATGCCAAAATTTTAAAATTTTGACTACCATTTTTTTATTGAAAAAATTTAAAATTTTTCAGTTTGTTAATTTTTTTTAATTGCTGAATATAAATTTAGATTTTTGACATATTTTTTCTGAAATACTTGAAATCTTAATATTTAATATAAAAATTTTCCAAATTTTTTTATCTTTAGTTATTGAGAAATAATTTTTTTTGCAAATAGCTGCTGTTCATTCTCAGAGAACTGTAAATGACAACTAATGCAAAATCGCAAAACTTGGAAGGGCCAAAAAATAAAAACTATTTTTAATAGAGAAGAAATACTTTAGGAGGTTACTTAGGACTATGAAAAGTAGAAGTATACAAAGTTTCATTGTAATCTGAGATGGTGGGTGTTGGGCAGTCTTGCATAATATAGACGAACGCGCGAACGGCGTTCGCAGAAAATTTTTGGCTCTGCAGAAATTTTTTTTCGAACTGCTAACGTTGATATAAAAAAGAAAAAAAAAAAAAAAAAAAAAACAATTTTTTTTTTAAAGGGATTTTTTAAGAAAATCCTAGAGTTTCTTTCTGTTAAAGCCTTTCTCCAAAAGAGCCTTTTAAAGCACATGTGTAAAAAAAAAATGGTTTTGGTAGTTTTCTTCAGTTGGTGAGAAATAAGTAAACTACAGTCGAGCCTCCATATATCGAACTTCCACATATCGAAATTTTCTATATATCGAAATCCCAGCAAATTTCTATGTTCATTACATAGAAAAATTGTTTCCATATATCGAAAAAATCTCTAGATATCGAAAAAAAAATTCAAGACATTCGTAGATTTGTTTTTCTACTTTAGATTGTTTGTCTCATTGAAAAATGAAGGTTACGGGAGAAAATTATGTTTACTAAAGGTTGCTAAGAAACTCATAAGAAATCATGGTTTGAGGGGTGTGTAGATAGATCGTTGTTCCGTTCTGGAGTTCTTAAATTCCCTCAAGTTTATTTCAAATCTAAGTTGTAACCAATAACACTAAAATCAGTTTCAAGTTATCCTTTTTGTCTGTTGATTATCTTTCTTAGTCTTTTTAGCTTCAGTAAAATCATTCAAGTTAAGTAGATTGATTTTTTACTTTTCTCTCGATTACATTGTCAAAACGAAAATCCCCTCATGTTGCGAATCAAGTTGAACAGCCGAAGAATGAAGATGTATGAAGGCACAAAAATGTAATTTCTGTTAATTTTCCAGTTATTAACTTTCGTTTCATCCGATGCTCGTATAAATTAGAAAGTGGGTTTCATGCACGAAAATCAGCTTTAATTTTAATGTTTAAAGAGATTTTTATGATAAAATAAGATCGTTTCTATGTATCGGAATTTCTATATATCGAATTTTTTTTCCGGAAATTTGCTACTTCGATATATGGAGGTCCGACTGTATATGTTATTGCAAAAAAAAAAAAATAAATAAATAAATAAATGATTTAAAGCCTTTTTTTATTGTCTCTTTTATATTTGAATATAAAATAAATTTAATTTTTTATTCAAGGGTGAGTTAGGCAAAATAATTATTTGCAGAAAATTTTCCAGTTAGGATTTGTGTTCGCAGAAAGCTTTTCATTTTATCTAAGTCTGGTGTTGGGGTGTGGTTGAACTGACATGGAATGACCCGAACGGATAAATGATTATGATGGCTAAATAGGAGCTTCTGGCATATTTATCTCTCTTTTTCAATGAAAATATTATGTCAAAAAACACAGGAAAGTAGAGAAAAACACATCTGGCATAGGAATATGTTCCTAACAGAAGAAAAGATAAAAGAGAAAGATAGAAGGATTAATAGAATAATGAAAAGTTGCACTAGTACACTAATAGTTTAATATTCAAAGGTAAAATTGGAAGTAAAACAAAACTCTATCTATAGATTTATTATATTTCAATAATTAAAAATATAGAGAGAGAAATCAGAAATATTGCTATCGAAAAATATAGCTTTTAAATGTTTTTAGAAAAGAAAAGACAAGCTATACTTAAAGGCACCAAACAAAGGCCTGTTATTGCATTTTCAGAACTTTGATTTCTAAAAAGCTCTAAAGTTACAAACGATAGGCTGCAATTGCGTTCTCAAGCCTATAATTTCGAAAAATACCTGGAGAAAAGTCCATAGGTCTCCCTAACTAACACTTCCAAAAATCGTTTAAAATTGCATTTTTGGAACTGCAATTGCTAAAAACTGACATTGGAGAGTCTCCGATCTCTATCTTTTCACCTAAACGCTATACCCAAAGATGGTCTACAATTGCGATTATAGGCCTTCCATTTCAAAATGATTCCTGGGAGCGTTTCAAATTTCCCCTCCCAACATCATTAAAGTTCTTCTCTTCTAAAAATATTTTAGAAGTTCAATTTTGTAAAATTGATGCGAAAGATCCCCTCCCCCCCCCCTCCCTTCTTCTAATACTCTGAAAATCATCTAAAATTGGGAAGTTTCCATTACAGTAAGAAAATATGCTGGTAAAAATTTCATCAAAAAATTTTATTTAGGTTTAGATGTATAAAGCAATTTTAGTTCATTTCTAAGAAATTTATCGGCAGAGAAGTGGTAAGGTATCTGTTCTTCCTTTCCAAAAGTCGTCTATTGATTCCTGCTTGGTAGAAATTTCCAATAAAAGAAATGTATACCAAGATAAAAAAAATAAATAAATAAAACTGATGTGGCATCAGAAAATTAGCAAAATTGATTTTTGAAAAAGATTACCCAACACCGTTCTCTAAAACAGCGTTTCTCAACCATTTGTGACCCGCAAACCGGCAAAAAAAATTTGAAATATGTTCGCGAACCGGAGAGTTTCTTTCTCTCCCCCCCCCCCCTTCTTTCTGCTTGTTCCCCGTTAAACATTTAAGAAAAATCAGAAATTTTATCCGCCCCGGCATAGGGTTATCCCCCCCCCCCCCAATATGTCACCAATGTTCACATCTTATTCTTCAATTTTATAGGATACACAAATAATACAGTTGACAACAGCTCAAATTGTGAAACGCTCATGTTGGTAGCAATTGCCTCTCTCTCAGTTTCAGTTTCACAAAGTTCAGTCATTTAGCACTCTACGAAATGTAAGGCTGTACAGTAATCAACAAATTCTTTTTCTGCACGAAATTTTTTTCTGATATGAGCTTCCAATACAACCTGAACCTCCTTTATTTGCGTAAATTTTAAATTGATCTTCGATTCTGAACAGCTTAACAACCATAACGAAAATACACCTGAATATAAACAATAAAACATACAGTCAGTTAAGTTTCATCATTCCGGTCAAAAGATGCAGTTAACCAAAGAAAGAGGGAATGTGAACATTTTATTATGCTTGAAAGAAAATATATCTTAATAAAATAATGAGAAAAAGTTTGGAATGAAAATAAATTCAAGTAGCCGGGTCTTAGGATTTAATTTTATGTGTGATGAAAATATTAAAACACAATCTTCATCTCACTTCACTTGCATGCATGCATGTTTGTTTGTTTACTAACTAGTTTAGTTTCGTTCTTTCGTGCATTTTTCACTTAAATACGATTCTTTTCTGAAATTGGAATAAAAATGCTGTGGAATAATATATTGCATGGTGTGCAGAATACATCACTTAAATTAATCGCTGGAAATATTGATTTTAAAGTTTATGCATTCTATTCAATCGTCAAAATGTCGGAGAATGGGCCAAATCCTTACGTAATGCGAAAAGACGAAAGTACAACCGATAAAAGAGCAAGGTTGCTGTACCAAAGCCGGAAGAGAGGCATGTCAGAAAACGGACTGATTTTAAGCACGTTTTGCGCGAAATATTTAAATGGCTTCAATGAAACCCAGCTTGAAATGTACGATAAAATTATAAACATCCCTTCCAATGATTGGGATCTGTATTATTGGGCTACTGGTGTTAAAGAAACGCCAACAGAATTTGAAAATGAAATAATGAATTTATTAAAAAACCATGTTAAAAATGAAAGTAAAGAAAGTCGATATTTTCAGCCTGCTCTTTATTAATTTAAATGATGCATATTACATAGAACAGTAAGCAAGAATTTTGTCCTGTAGTGTTGTGAGTTATGTTTAGGTAAATATTCAACATTGTTAAAAAGTTCAGCTGTACTTCAAATGCTCTGACATTTACACCTGTGTTTAAAAGAAAGAAATAAAAGTGTAATGCTTGATTTTCCCTCTTCATCATCAGTGTGCTTCATTCTGTGTCATATTGTTTGAAACTGTTTCCAAAACATACATATGTTACTGTGAAAGACCAAAAAGGGAAGGGTGTCCACATTTGCTGGAAATCTTACTTTCGCCAATGTTTTTGCTATGAATATTGACATTCATTAGCAAATGTGGACATATATACCAGGTTTTGGATTTTCACAGTAATATATATATATATACCATACTAATACTAGTGATGGACGTAATCGAGTACTTCTAATAGTCGAATGATTGACAATCGATATCTTTTGAAGCTGAGAATATTATGCCCATCACCAATATACAGTTGTCATTGGTTAATAAGCCATTGGAGAGCCTACAGTATATAATGTAAAACCAACTTGATTTTAAAGAGTGCAAAAACAAATATGGTTCACAGCAAAAAAAGAAATACCCTTCAGAATAACTTTCTCTAAAAATGTCAAAGGCATCCCTGCTGTACTTTAGCAAAAATTGCTAGTAATCTCTCACGATTTATTTGCCTTTGAAAAAAAAGGATTCTGATTAAGATTGTTTTTTTTTTAACTTCAAGCAGGGTTCCCATAATAGAAAAAAATCAGGATAACAAAACGTCGCCGTTGAAATTAGAGTGAGATTTTTTCTTTTAAATCTCATTATTCAATTTATCAGATGTAACAAAATTGCAAGTAAGTCCTGCAACGAAATATTTTTCAAGACAGATTTTTTAACGGTGTGCAATTCTCGCACATTGAGATCCCTGCTTTAAGTAAAATAGCTGTTTTGGATCATGTTTGAAAACCATTTAACTTTTTGACCATAAATAGATGTTTTAAATTGATCCAACAATTTTTAAATTTATAAACAGCTTTATTTACTTTTTCAAGCCATCAATAGATTTGCTTTAATTATAAAAGTTTATTTCAGGTTTTTACAAAGGAACCAGTACTTATCGAACGTTTTATTTCAACTTTAAGGGTCTAAAAAAGCATATTTTAAGAGTGGTAGAATGCTTTCAAAATGTAGCCACACATTTAAAAAAAAAATATTTTTGGACAGCCTGTAAGTTAGTTATTTTAACTAGAATTTCATCAATAATTAAATTTCTTGAAACATAAGTAAATCTTATAGTTTTCAAATGTTATAAATTTAATGTATATACTAAAAAAAAAAAAACCTGGTGACATTCTTTACGATGCCCTGCTGCAATGAATTTTCCTATAATCTTTAAGAATTACTTACACAAACATTTTCTTCCTGGCTCCTACAATATTTCCATTTTTGTCAGTTTCTGTCATGGGCGGATTCAGAGGGGGGGGGGGGGCATGCCCCCCCCCCCCCCCCCCCCGGAGAAAATTTCAAGTATAGTTAAAAGTTTCCCTTATAATGCATACAAAGTCTAACAATAAGGGAAACAATGAAAGGGGGGGGGGGCATGGCCATCTTAAAAAAGTTTTCAAAATAGTCAAAAACATTTTTTAGAGCTGATACTAAAAAAATCCTTGTTATTCCTCGAAGTCTAACATGAATAGAAAAACAACACAGAGGAGCCATAAAACCACACTGAAGAAGTGTCAAGTATGTTTCTTTAAACCCTCTTTCCTAGCAGGGCCGTATCCAGAGGGTGGGCCTGACGCCCCCCCCCCCAGAAACCAGAAATGTTTTGTACCGTAAAACAAAAGGTGGGTTTTGTTTTTTTTTTAATTCCTAATGTCAGAAAAGGAAAAATGAAAAGTTTTTTTTTTATTCTTAATTTTGCTACTATTCAAAATTTATAATATTTTGAAGAAATACAGAAAAAGCAGTTCTAGTTCTCATTAGCTGCAAGGCACACTTGAAATTTAGACCTTTAATTAGGACTTCCCGCTCTCTTTCCCAATTCAATTCAGGGCAGTCCAGGGTTAAGGCAGGCCCTTTGTCAGTTCGGTAGACTTTTCAAGTCTACGAAACTGACTTCTGTGCACTTCCTCCTCCAGGGGCGTGCACTGAAATTTTGGGGCTGTCACAAATGCTTTTTTTGGGTCCCCTCCATATTGTTTACCCATATTTTCAACCCTAGGTTTCAAAATATTGGGTCCCATTTAAGCTCGGGCCCGGGCCAACAGGTGTCCCTTCTCCCCTCTGTGCACGACCCTGCCCTCCTCCCCCTAAAACTCTTATAAAACTTACACTGTACTGATTTCGAGCCGGGGACTCCCCAAAGGCTGGGCTCTAGTTTCCGATTGGGCGAGTATCTTGTTACCAAGATGTGCCAAATTCAGCTCCTTGATACATCCTGAGTAGAAAATGCAAAAATCACGATTCTCGTGTTTTTGTAGTATAATTTTCAAGATCATTTTTGTGACTGATATGTTTCTTATCTTGCATTTATTTAATGCCGAATTCAGTATCATGGAAGTTCTTTTGTTATTGCTTTTTTTTTTCCTTTTTTTTCTTACTTCTACTGCATACTGTACGGCTTTAATTAACGTAATAGGTACGGCTTTAATTGAAACCGGATCACGTATGGATGTGGTATTTTCGAAGAATTTAAAGGGCAGCACTTTGCCAACTTTAGTTTCCTTAAGGAAGGGCATCCCATTTTGCTTTTAATTTATCAAATAATTTTCTAGCTCTTGATTTTTTTAAATCTTGCATTTATTTTTCTATATTTAATTATTGCTTTTATTGCAATTAAACTTCTCTTATGATACCTTTAGTATGAGAAAAAAAAATAACACTTACTCTACTCTTTCATTTTCTGCACTAGTGATTGAAAAAAAAAGTTTTTTTTGAGAAATATTTCGTTGCACTTTTTTTTAACTTAAAACGGGTGTGTCTTACAAAGTTATAATCATATTTTAAGACTGTGCAATCAACTTCTGAAAAGTGTAAATAAAGAGCTTTAAATAACTTCAACTGTTCGAGAGTTTTTGAAAGTTATTTAAGTTTTTGAAATTCCTTGAAAAGTTCTTCAATTTTGTATCTTATCAAGAAAATAAAGTATGAATTGTCCAAATGGCTAGAATATTACTCTTCCGTTCTTATTTTCTGAATGTCTACACCATTTCTTTTAAACTACTTTGTACAATTTTCATACTGTAGGGCATTTAATGAAAAAAAAGGGGGGGGGGGAGTAGGGGAAGTGATCAAAAACAAACTTCACTAAAAGCCGATATGAGCAGACGACGAAGTGCTTCTCTTTTCTCCTCTCTCGTTTTTCCTCTCTGTCCATTAAGTTCCATGATTTGTCGAGCAAGTAATTTTTATTTTGTTTGATCTTGATTTGCAAAAGAATGTATAACTTTTAAAAGACTTTGTTTGCCTTTTTTTTTTTCATATTTTGGTAGTCTCAATTACCTAATATAAGGCCTCAAAATACAGATTTTTTTTTTCGAAAATTTCTCGGGGGGAAAACCCCCGGACCTCCTGAAATTATGGATCTTCTACATCCGACTTAAAGGGACACTCTCCTATTATTCTTACCACTACAAGGTGAATAAGAAAAATAATAAGAAATTAAAATAACAACAGTCCAAACAGTGGAATCATTAAAAATAGAGACAAAAAGTCTTCTATGTTAACATTTTTATGCGTTTAGTGTGTCTATATATACTATATGTGTGTGTGTGTGTTAGGGCAATGTGCTAATCCGGGCCCCTCCCGAAAAAAATTTCTGGATACGGCCTTGTTTCCTCGCTTAAATTGAAAAATAATATTTCATCACCTTTCACATTTAGAATGAATAAATGAAAAATGAGGAGGAGTGATAAATACACACTATCAATGCTATGTTTATAGTGCGGTGTGTGGGAACTTGCACAGTCAGTGATGCATAAAGGAATAAAGTACATTCACGAAGTTAATGTTTAGTAGTCAATAACAAAGCGAAGGCATCACGATTCATTTTAAATATTTTAGCATTGTGAGTCGAGAAATTCGCTTTAGATCTAAAATTCCTCAGTCCTGAAAAACTCGCGTTATAGCCATTTCGCGCAAGTCGAATCGCGTTGTAGCAGAAGTCGACAGTACTTACAGTATTCATCAATGAATCGATAGTTAATAAAATAGATAAAATGAATGCTATTAAAGGGAAAAATATGCAAAATTATTCACACACCGGTTAAATAGAATCATCTTTTCTGCAATGAAAAGCCAAGCCCTAAAAAATAAACCTTTCAGATTTCTTTCTCTCTTTTTTCTAATTAGCGCTAGTTAACACCAATTGAAAGAACTCATAATCACTCATGGAGAATATCAGTCTTTGAGCAGATTTAAATCTTTACCAATAATAAAGCTGAAAGTGTGGATCTCTGTAATGCACATAGCGCCTAGACCATTCAGTCGATTTTCATGAAATTTGGCCAAAATTAGATTTTAGCATGGGGGGAGGGGTGCGCCTCAAAGCAATGTTTTAGAAAATTGGATTTTGTTCTTTTTCTATTAAATTTTAAGAACATTTTACCAAGCAAATTATCATCATGTGGATGAGCAATGGGCAAGCAAATTAAGATAGCAAACTTGCAAGAAATTTATCATCCATTATTTGTAAATACAGGCAAACCAGATGATCTTTTAATTTTCTACTACCGGCTAAGCTGTGCAGGTACTGCTAGTTATACAAGAACACTAACGTAATTTTCACCATAAATTTTCTATGTACTAATATTAACTGTTTTTAATTATTACTGTCTGAAATATTTAGAATTTTCATTATTTTACTTCAAAGCACCTCAAAAATGTTGCACAGAACTATAAAAAAGCAAGATGCAATTTATTTTGCAGATTTGGTCATTAAATAGTCTTTTGATTGTTTGTTTCTAGTGCAATTTTCTTCAAGAATTTGAACACTTTTTGGAAGAAAAATTACTGTGTCGTAACATATTGTAGAATAAATAACTTTAAGCAATATTGTTTCCAGACAAAGAAAGTAATTTATGTTTGTGTTAAAAGTAAAAAACTTTGTTAGACAACCAGTAAAACGACTATTTATTCATCTTTTTAACACTCTAAAATTTCTTGAAATATGTATTGTACTTTTCCCAATCTCCAAACATAGGTGTTCCAGGCTTTTTTGGGATGAGACCTGAAAAATAACATGTCTTTACATAAGATAAATAAATATCAATGTGCTGAACAGTAAAGAAAGAAAAAACAATGTCAAAAAAGCACAATTTGCAAATTACTGCAGACACGTGTTTCGGCATTACAAAAAACACCTTTTTCAATGCAAAAAGTAATGAGTTTATGGATGAAACATCCGACAAAAGCCAAGAGCAGATAAGCATGCAGCTTAAAAGATAAAAATAGTGGATAAGCCAAACACCCAGTGAGAAAATTATAAACCGATAAGGAACCAATAGGAATGCAAGCAAAAACCAAGAGCTCTCTCTGAGGTACAGTAAACCCAAAAGAAAGAATTCAATTGGACGAAGTTTAAGCCAAAGCTTAAACAAAAAGAAAATGTCAATAACCATGAACAGCAAGAAAGGAAAAGAGGAAAAGATGAATGGAAGAAAAAAACACCAGAAAATAAAATAAACAGAAACAAAAATATTTAGAAAAAGGAAAAAATCAAGATATATAGAAGAAAAAGGGGAGGGGGGGGGTAATGTCACCCAGGACAAAAAAGGTAAAAATAAACAAAGTAAGATAGATAAAAAATGAATGGAAAAATTAAAAAAGTATGCAAAATAGAAAAAATGGATGGGGAAAGAACAGTGTTAAAGATATGGGAGCCAAACGTTAGAAAAATATGGAACTGCTTTAAGATCATTAACTAAGAACTGTTCCTCAAAATATGGAAAGATACCCAAAATTCAAGATCTGATGAATTGGGGCATTTTTGAATAATCTGATAAAAGTTAAAATCGAAAGAGTGATTCGAATCTCAACAATGTTGAGCAATGCTAGACTTATTTAATTGTTGTTTTTTCACATAATTTCGATGCTCTTTTAAGCGAAATTTTAAAGCACGCCAAGTCTGTCTAATATAGGCAAGTTTAAAACTACAACAGGGTGGCGACAGATCAGGGAAAAGTAAGGGAACTTTATTAATCAGGGAAATATCAGGGAATTTTGAAAAAATAACAAAAAATCAGGGAAATTTGATTTTTTGAAGAAAGAAAATTTTTTTTGCTTTACAAAATTAAGTACTCTTAATTCCCTATGCATTTTCCGCCAATTATTTGTTCAAAAAAAAAAGAAGGTAAAATTAATGAGGTGCGATTATACACTGTTGCATATTTGTGCATCTTTTTTCCTCAACATCAAAGTATTGAATCTTACTTATTAACCACAGGATGAACTTCCTAAGATTGCTTTTGTATCTGTTTGGTTGTTTATTTTACCTAGCTTGAAATTTCGTTTTACGCTTTCAATGCTACATAAAATAAACAACCGTACAGGCAAAGAGGAAGCCTTCAATTATGCTTTAGCTCCTTTGCCTTTATTCCATTGTCTCAAAGTAATTGGCGTACTATAATCACAATTTCAAGAAGAAATCTTTGGTTTTTGAATTAATACTATAAAAGTTCAAAAGTTATTACTTCTTCGCGTTTTTAATTCAATTGCTAAAATTGAACTTTCAATTAAAAAAACTTTGTTTTTTGCCCTTATACTATTTGTTGTCACCGCAGATTATAAAGGTTTTCTTTTCTTCAGACTTTAGTGATTCTTTAATTTTATAACCAAGCTGTATTCTTCTTTTATATATTTTGAAATTAACTAATTGCTTTTTTTTTTCCTTGCATTTCAAAGTTGTTTGTTACAAAAGCAATCTAAGATTTTTTCTCGTTACATACTGAAATCATTTGAAATAGAGTTAACTTGTGTACTTAAGAAAATATCTTTATTTTTTTATTGTTAAAATGCTGTATTCATTCATTAAAACCTATGTTCTTGATTAGAGAAAAGCTCCCTATGAATGGTTGTCAAATGGTTTCATCTGTTTTGCATAAATATGTCAATTAGTTATATAAGAATAACTACATTACTTCTATTCTTTTACTATTACTTGTTATTCTTGCAACAATTATTATACTGTTTGAAAACTTAGAACTAAAATGTAATTG
Source organism: Uloborus diversus (assembly GCF_026930045.1). Taxonomy (NCBI): domain Eukaryota; kingdom Metazoa; phylum Arthropoda; class Arachnida; order Araneae; family Uloboridae; genus Uloborus; species Uloborus diversus. The sequence goes on along the minus strand of NC_072731.1, from coordinate 31,794,919 downwards.
AAATTATTTTGAACTATCATAAATACACATGTTTTTAAAAGTAATTTTAATAGTTTCTTAAATTCTTATGCTAAGTGGTTTCTGGAAGTAAAGTTTTTTTAAAATTTTCTATAATCTTTCCATTGTATAAAAATTTAATGTATATGTTTTGTAGGTCATTCCCCCCTCCCCCCCCTCCCCAAAAAAAAAGTCTTTTTTTTTAACCATTTTATTAAAAAAAGTAGCATCTTTTTAAAATATATCTTTAGTTCAACAACTTTACATAACTTAAAACGTTTAAACTACTGCATTTTATACAAACATACAATGGATTTCAAGTGAAGCAAAGAAAGAAAACCATTATCATTGGCAACGTAAATCAGAGAAATTTGATGAACTTAATCAGGAAAGTCAGGGAACTTTTTTTCACAGTTCCTGTTGCCACCCTGTACAATAAATTTTATAAATTCCACAACAATTAAGAGGGTGAATAGGATCTTTAAGAGAAGAGAATGAAAGATTATTAATAGGAGAGAGCACCACCTGGAATTGGAAACGTTTTAGAATCTTAGCAATCTGATAGCTTACAGATGGAAAGAATGGCAAAACAACCAAATTCTTTCTGATGAAGGTTCGGTTAAGAACATTAGTTTGAGATTTATTTGAGAGTTTTTTTTAAATGGAATCAATCAAAGTTGGCGGATCGTCTCTATCAAATGCCACAGCTTTAAGATAATAAAGTTCCACTTTAAGAAGTTCCAATGAAGAACAAATGTGTGATAAACAAAAGAATTGAAAGCAAAATATTTTTGATTTGGAAGATGAGATGATAGTCTATGAGGAGGTAAAGAAACAACAAAAGGTTTGCGATAAACATTAGTTTCAAAACCAATTTCAGTAAGAGAAACAAGTACATCAAGAAACGAAATGCAATTATTCCGTTTTTTCTCACAGGAAAACTGAATATGAGGATCAATGGAGTTTAAAATAGATAAAATCTCATCGCTCTCAAACTGATTCTGGTTCATTAGAACAAAACAATCATCAACATACCAAACATAAAATTGAAACTGCAGTTTTTGAAACAGCTTAACCTCAAAATAATGCATGTAAGTATCACTAAGAATGGGGCTAAGTGGGTTTCCCATAGCCAGATCATCTAACATAATATAAAATTTCCCATTAAAAACAAAGGAACATTGCTTAAGTCAGGTATGGGTAAGGAAAATTAAATCCTCAATTTCCGTATTGGTGAAATGAAATTTAGAAAGTCTTCTACGAAGGCACAACAATGAACCCTCGACGGAGACCAATTGTTTCCAATATTGGTATGGCTTCGTACAAACTTGCAAAATATTTAGTCTCTGTGTTTTCTCCCACAATTAATTTACTATTAAAAATTCTGTTGATTTTGTTAAAAAAATTCATAGTTTTATTCCAAATAATTCTTTTATGGCTTCTTTTGATGTTAATTCTTTATTTACGAAGGTTCCCATCGAGGGTTCATTGTTATGCTTTTGTAGAAGACTTTCTGAATTTCATTTCACCGATACGGAAATTGAGGATTTAATTTTCTTTACCCGTACCTGTCTTAAGCAAATGTTCTTTTGTTTTTAATACCAAATTTTATATTATGTTAGATGGTCTGGCTATGGGAAACCCACTTAGCATAGTTTAAAAATTATCGTAAAAGAAAAAGAGCAAAATTCAATTCCCAACACAGATGCAAAAAGATGCATTTTCTATCAAAAGCATGAAAACTGATAATATTATAAAAAAAAAGAAACATTTAATGGATGAAATAATTTTATAATTATATTTTACACAGCTTTTATAAATTTTATCTATCATACCCCCCCCCCCCCTTTCCTTGTTTCTTAACTTGAGCAAAAGAAAAAAGTTAAGTAAAACAATAAAATGAACTTTAATTTATGCAATTTTTGTGCTCACATGTCACTAGTTTCAACTTTACCACCTTTTACTTATTTATTTATTGGGGAGGGGATACAGTTTTCATCCACACATCTCTGAAAATATGGATTTTTAGCCCCCCCCCCCCCCTATTAGCATAAATAAAATTATTACATTGAGCAAAGTTGGACATTTTAAAGTGACCTAAGATGTGTTTTGTCACAGCTACACACAAGCTAATAGTCAAAAACGCTGTCAAGAACAAACAGTTGCAGCCCTCCTATTGATGTTGCAAAACTACTCTCATGTCATTATATGCCAACCTTACCTATGTGGGTTATTCTCCAGAAAACGTAACTTTTGAACACAAAAATGTTTCAATTTCGAAACCTTTTGTTTTTTTTTTCTTTTTTTTTTTTTTCATTGTTACATGAAAGTGCTACGTACTAGAAGTAACCAGAAACAATGGCCCAGCTAATTTCCAATTATTTTACTCATAAGTAAAAAAATTAAAAAATGTCTTGTTCACAGAAATTTAAAAAAAAAAAATACTTTTAATATTTAAAAATCGAGACCAATTTAATATAAAGTAGTAATTTTGTTAATTGTGCAAACAATCAGCTATTTTAATGATTAGTGGGGATATAATATTAAGCTCTCTTAATTAAAGAACGGCATATTTAGTAGTTTCATATGTATGTTAAAAAATAGTATTTAGTAAATTTCAGGATATACTGGTAATTTATAATTTTGGTAAAATGCCTATTGTTGATGTATTTCCTCTCCATCATTTATTTTCACCTCAGAAATGATGACATTGATAAGGTCTTTCACGGAGGTGAGGAATTTTCCATTAATATAGGCCTTAGATACATTTTTCAGGGAAATTTTTTTTTCTTCGTTGCTACAATCTGCACATGTTAAGCATATGAAAACATGTTCACTTCTTTTTTTACATTAATTTACATCCCTGAAATCCAAGTTCATGGAAATGAGAAGTCAGAAGAACCACACTAAGTTTTTAAAGAAAAATCTATCTTCGTTTTTCCACAAAAATGTCACAACTTAAACTATGGCTGAAAATAAACAAGGGGGCTCTGTTGTATCATGGAAAAAAAAATTTGATGTCATTACTGCCACGTGTTAACGAGGAACGGCATTTTATGTTTAGGTAACGGAGGTGAGAATTTATTGTGTGACATGACTCCTTGGCCTACTAAGACAAACTAAAACACAACATTAAAAAATTAAATATACTTAAACCATTAGTATTTGAGACACTTGTGAAAGGAATAATAAATGAAGTATATACTTTTAATTAAACAAGTTATTAAGCAACATAAAGTCACACCAGGTGTGTGACATGCGACGGAGGTGAGAATTCACATGTTGTGAACCAAAAATATACTAAAATAAAAATTATTATTATTAAACTGTTGGCAGGTTTAAATAGATATATTTTTGATGAAACTAAAAATTATTGTTAAATGAATAGTTCCTTAAAACTTTTACTGTAAAAGAAGTTTGACAGAAAAGTAACACTTTTTGAAGAATGACTCATATCTTAGATTACCTTAAATTAATTTGTAATTAGTTCTTTTATTCTTTAGTTTCACATGCCCTAACAACATGTTGAAAGTAGATTTATGTGTAGTAATGTCAAATTTTATGTATGAAATTATCCATAGACAGGCTTGCCAGATTTCTGAAATGTTCAAACGGGACACCGGAATGTCCCCCTCCCCCTCCCAGCGTCACAATTATTTAAAAACATACACACCTGTGGCTGATTTTTGGAATACTTTATAGGGCAGTTTGCTATGAATAAATGGTTACTAATTATGAATTTAAAACAGGGGTAATAAAAAATGACATAAGTAGATAAAATTTAAATATTTCACTTCTTAGATGAAAAAAAAAATTACTTAGAAAAAATACTGAATGATGAATAAAAATGTGATCAATATTTAAATATACTTTTCATTTTATGGGATTTTTTTGAGGGGGGGTAGGGCGGGGTATTGATCTTGTTGTAAAAATTCTCACAAGTTAATCCGGTATTAATTTTACAAGTTAATGTTACAAATTATAAAGTTATTGTACTAAACAGTCCTTAACAGTTTATTATTTTTAGACCTTTTTGGTCATTTGCAATCAAATTTATCTTTTTCTGGGACAGGAAGTAAACCAGCCAGGACACCAGGATTTCATCTGAAAACGGGACTATCCCAGTCAAACCCGGATATCTGGCAAGCCTCTCCATAGTGTCACTCAATAGACAGCTTCACTTTTTTTCCCCACCATGAATTATGATCTTTGTATTAACTTTATATGATGGTAGTGATGGGGGGGGGGTAGATGCGATCTCTCCTCAGTGCTTAAAAGGGGGTACAGAGCTTGAAAGGTTGAGAACCCCTGTCCTACACGATCGCTACAACTTTTGTATCAATTTGCAATTGAAAATAAATTGTAGGAGGTGCTGCAGTCACTGGCGAATGACTTCTGACAGAGGTGAAACGAAGACCGACCCACTTACATCTGTCCAATGAGACGTCTGCCTTATTGCTCTAGAACAATGAGCTAAAAAATAATCGAAAGAAAAATATCTTATTTGGGGCAATTTTTGCAATTTTTTTTTTTTTTTTTTTTTTTAATTGAAGATTTGAAAGAATTTTAGCTAAATTATTTTTTAAAGCAGAAAAAATCATATTTAAGGGGAAAATCGGGAGACTGCTTAAAAAAGTGGGCATCTTTCACAAAAAATAGTAAGTTCAGTAGGTATGCAGACAGGATGGTTAACTAAATTGGAAGAATTCTTAAGAATATGGTAAGAATTCCAAAAATGAAAAACTGAGAAATTTAAACAGTTTTGGGTAATTTTTAATAGTTAAAATTAAAATTGATTTAAGTCCCAACGGTGTTGCTAAATGCTAAATTTTGTTCATTTACGGTTCTTTTCACATAAGTTTTACTATACATACACTACAACATTTCAATCAGTGACACAATGAACACTAATAAGTTAAGGTTATATTGTACAGCTAAATATCTTTGAAAAATACTTTATTACATTTAAACAAATATAAACCATACCTGCTTTTTGAGCCAAGCCTACTGCTCTCACAACTCTAAAGTGCTGCTTATTACAAAGTCCCGTTACATTTTGGTTTATTATCGAACCGTCAGAATTAATAAACTGGCTAAGTATCAAAATATCCTGCAGCAATACAAAAATATTTAGGTACAATTCATAAAACAAATATATAATCACAAAAATAGCATACCAGAAGAAACTCTAGAAATGAGATAATTTATTAATTTGCATTTGTAATATAAATGAGGGGTGGACTAAAAAGGACAACCCATAGAAACTTTTTCAACGAAGATTAGCTTACCCAGCCCTTTTCCCTTCACTTGCCTAAAAGCAGCTGAAATAGAATTTTTGGGGGTTTTAGTTAGAAACAGTGCCAGATTAAGGCATGGGCACATGGGTAACGGGCCATTTTGGGGACACCAAAACAACCAACATTTGGGGGACACCAAATCTGTAGATAAAATTTTGATTGGACTAATTCCATATAGTACTGTAGCAAGATGCAAATATTAAATCTAGAAAAAAAAATATTCCCTCAAAAATTTATTCACTTTCCCAAATTTCAAAACCACTTTGAGTTCAGTCTATAGTTCCATATTAATTTCAGGAATCTCCAAAGCCATCTTTTTAATTTATTTCATTTATATATTTACTTTTATTATTTTTTTACTTTCTTTATTTGTACTGATAAAAAATCTTAAAACTCAGCAGTAATGACAATTTTTTAATGCACAATTAACACTAACATAGGTGCAATTCTGAAACATAAACAAACAAAAGATACTTCAAATACTGCGTTCTTTTATTAGCATAAAACATCTCCATAACAATTCTACAAAGCAAATTGCCATTAATCTTCTAATGTTTCTACATATAGCCTGGAAATAGGTTTTTAAGTCTTCAAGCCCAAAAAATTTCTTGGGGCAGCCACCAAACCCTGACATATCTCCTAATGTGACTGAAGATGCGTTTTTAAAATTCAATTTTAAAAAATTCCGGAGGAATCAAATGCACACCCTTAGCTCAACTTAAGCACAAAATAACTGACTAAAATTACATCATTCAGTGTCAATTTTAAAAGATTTTCAAGAAAGGAAAATTCATAAATTTCACCACCCTCCTCCCCTTTTTCTCCTCTAACGTCTCCAAAGCAGGGGCATGCACATAAATTGTGGGGACGTCACAAATGACTTTTTATATTGTTTACCCCTCCCTTTTATATTGTTTACCCCTATATTTCACCCCTAGTTTAAAAAATATTGGGGCTCTTTCAGGTTCGGGCCCAGGCCAACAGGTGCCCCCCCCCCCCCTGTGCACGCCCCTGCTCCAAAGGCAGCCTAAAATAGTGTTTTTAAGATTTAAATTTCAAAATATTTTCTGGTAAAGGTCCCTGAAACCTTTTTCCTAATTAATGACCCCTTTCTTTACAATAAGTACAATAGCCTAAAATTTCCATTTTAGAAAATACTACTACGAGAGATCCCTCGAACCCATCTTTCTCATGGATAGCATAAAATTGATTTCAATTTCGAAAAAAATTAAAGGAAGAATCTCTTCCCTTTTCCTCCATCGTTTCCAAACAGAGCACAAAATGGAGTTTTTAACACTTCAATATGGAAAAATTTTCGAAGAGTCACTGAATCCCCTAACGTCACCAATGACAGTCTAAAATTGCGCCTTAAAGCCCTCGATATGAAATCACCAAATTCCTTTCATCTCCATTTTCATCAACATCACCTTGGGACTAAAATTTCGGAAATAAATTCTGAGAGGAGCCCTTAATTTCCTATTATTACCAAAATTAATCTAAACTTAGCTTAAATTTTAAAAATAATTCGGTAGGCGGGGAACCTCCACCTTACTCCTTTCCCTTCATTTTACACAGAATTGTCCAAATTTGCGATTTTAGATGTCAGCTTTGAAGACTCTTCCGGGGACCGTGGGTAGTCTATCTGACCTCTAACACCCCTCTCCCCCAACCCTTGTCTCCGTCCCAAAACTGCTTTTTTTAAACTTCAATTTCGAAAAATTTCTCTAGATAAGCTCCCCCGTTCCCAGAGCAATTCCAACACACTTCTGACATCCCAAAGACGACCGATTTTTTGCATGTAGTCTAAAATTCCTTTTTTAGAACTGATAAATTTTGGGGCATTTTCTTTTTCCGTCTAAGCTGTAAATTGTGTAGGCGGCTCGTACGAGAGGGGGGGGAGGCAACCGCCCGCTCACTGCCAATGGTGAAGGGAACTGCCTCCTCACTTCTCATCAACTCAAAGTTGCACAATAATGATAGATACAAAAAAATGATTTTTTATGGGTGGATTGATTTATTCCACGAAAATAAAATTCTAACTAAATGGACTTTTCTAGTGCTATTTCACGATAATCGAACTTCGAACTGGAAGAAGAAAGTCTACGGTGGCCATCCGTCCTGGTTTTGTCCATATTCCACATTTTTTTGAATTAATTTAATCAGTCATGTTAAAATCCCACAATATCATGCAATTTTACAAAAAAAAAAGAGCAAGAAATCAGCAGGAGGGACTTCGTTTCCTAACCCCCACACTTCTTTTCACTCCCCCCCTTTTCTCGTGTACCAAACGCATGTGATTGAGCATAAATATTCTCAGGGCTATTTTTCTTACGTTCTTAAAATTTAAACTTTGTTTTTGGTCATTCATTCATTTATTTCTTTAATAATAATTAAAAAAAATCAAATGTGATGTAGAAATTTGAAGGACGATGGAAAATTGCGACAGTTTCGAATCCTTGAACGAATCAGAAAAATCGGTCGGCACTTCTCGAATTTGTATCACCGTTCAGTAAAGGGCCCCGCCAGATCTCTCCAATCGGGCCCCGCATCTGCTAAGGCCGGCTCTGCCAATTGGCAAAAATTACTCAAACATTTCAGTTTTGAAACATATTCAATTCTCCTATCCTAATTCAATTCCAAAATCTATCCCCCTCACTTGACGTCACTAAAGGTAGCCCAAAATTGAGTTTTTAGAACTTCATTTTAATAATACTACTGGGGAGTTTGTACAAAATTTTGAGATGGCCCCTCCAAAAATAATCGGCCACTGCTAGGTACAGTGATGTCTTGTACCTAGGGCTATTTGTAAATAATAACTTTCTTTATGATAGAATTTATTATTTTTAGTATTGATAATAATCTTGGTCAAATGATAATTAGTATAAAAATGTGAGCATACCAATTTCACTTTTAAATGACTTTTTGTGACATGGAAAAAGGCAGCCCTAGATGCAATTTTCTCCTATTACTATTAATTAATTAACACACCATATACTTACTGTGTGCCTTAAGTTTTTTAATCCCAATTTACATAAAGGACAACCTTGTAGTGAAGCATTATTGATAACACGTCCTTCTCTGTCAGATTTAATTTTCACTCCTTCAACGACAATCTGATTTTCAGTTTCAGCCCTATGAACTTAAAAATAAGAAAAAGTGAATAAATGACTAAAATTAGTTTCTTTTATGTCAATCAACAGTATGTAAGTATTATATGCACATTATCAGCATTCCTTTTAAACTTAATAAATTTTCATAAAACACATTGGAAGTGAATAATCAAATGCAATGCAGAAATTTTCTCTACGATATTGTTTTTCTGTTTTTACCGAGGGCCTGATTAACAATAGAGAAACCTTTAATTGTGCCTCTGGAACCCTACTTTAAGAAATGCCTCAAAACTTTAAGTGCTAATTAAAATTTTGTCACCCTTTTATTAAAATTATTAGAAACCTATCCCGAATTTATTCCGGTTGAAAAATTGTCTTAAAAAAATGTTATGCATTTTTTTTTAAATATCATGGTGTGCAACTATTTTTGTTTGTTTTTTATGAGGTTTTAAATGATATTGATTCATTTCATTTCCTCATCAAAAGAGACAAACCTTTACTTCCCTGTGAACATTATAATCTTCCAATATGTAACATTGTATAGCGCATAATTGTGCGTTTGACCTCCAGTTTTGATAATGGTGATGGCATTAGAAAGTTTCATTGGAAATTGCCATTCCTTATATTGAAAATTGAAATGTGTGTACGGAGTCTTTCTGAAGATACCATTCAAAGTAGTTTTGATCAGTTGTCCGCCAATAATTAAATTGCTGCAATTTAGTTTTAAAAAAAAATGTATACGCATACCCAGTCTGCCTGTTGATCCAGGTTAATTTTATTAAACTTTTTTCAATTCCACCGGGTGGGCTGAAAAACATTAATTTGTGTTTTGGTATCATAGGCGAGTCGCTGATAGGTTTCTTAATTTGGTTGCGTGGTTGGAAACGTACTCATTCAGTAGATTGCAATCATGCATCAATCTTCTCCAGAACATACAAAAACCGCTCTCTTGTATGGTATCTCTAGTATTAGTATAGATGTCATTGTGCACGTTTGTGCCTTTCATTCAAAGAAGACATTTTTTGAATAGGTGCAGTGGTTCCGGAGATTACCCGGAACATATAAACATACAAAATAAACCACCTCTCTTTATAATATTAGTAAAGATAAAAACTCTCAGAAGGTAGCCCAAAATGCATCCAAAATTACAACTTTTAGAAACACGGATCAATATTGTCTATCTGCACTATAGAATTTAAAAGCTAATTTGCTCGAAGCGAATCCCAGTTATAATTCATTTGAATAAATTTTGATGCATTTAACAATCTGCGACTCTAAATGGTTTGTAATGACCAAGGCTTATGGAATACAAATACAAAAGTGACGACCAGCAACAGGCTCTGGGCCCAGTTAGACTGGTCCTAGTGAATTTATATACCTTATCCTCTGCAGCCTCAACCATATGTGAAAACTCTGGTGGTCCTTATGCCGACATCACAATTGTTACGAAAGGAAGTAAATTATTTTCCAAAAGTGTTGGCAACCTTAATTTTCATTAGGTTTTTTTCATTCGTTCATTCCTTCTTGCAACGAGATCGCGTCAGCAGAATATGCAAATTGCCGGTAGCATTTAAGCTCCCGGCACTTTGCTTCATTCTCTTCTCTTTCAATTTCAACCCAAGTCAGACTTGGTTGTTTCTTTCGGCAGCTCAGTTGAGTTTGTCCGTTTTTGCCGATAGTTTCGGCTTACTGCTCTTGATATGAATATCATAGCTCATTATGTTTAACGTTTCATACTTTGACTTAGAAAGTTAGATTCAGAAGTCATTTAAAGTATTATGAGCTACTTAATAATGTAAAGAGCGTATTCTCAATATTCCCTTTAACATGTCATTGTATATATCATAGCCATAATAAATAAGTTACTTTTTAAATTTGGCTCTTCATGATGTTGCACAAGATAAATATGTTTTTACATGAAGTATCATACGTCCTGGTTGAGCTCCCACTTAAAGTTAATAAGCTGAGCACTTTTAAAAGCTCACAGTTTAACAAATCGGTTATGGGCCGTTTGCCCAACCTGACGAGATGGTATGCGTAAATTCTTAATTTTTTTTCAACATCGAACGTGATACAGAAGTCTATCAGACGGCGGGCCAGATAAATTTTTTGCTCAACATGGAAATCTCGAAATTAAATAGGGAAAATTATTCCACATGGCTAAACGATATGAAAGCCTTGTTAATGAGCAAAAATTGCTGGAGATTAGTTACCGAAGTTGAAAAAGAGCCAGGTAAAGATTCACCGCAAACTTCAGACTTTTGTAAACGCAGAGACAAAGCATATAGTTTAATCTATTTGCACATATCTGATGAATACAAGAATTTGATAAATCAGATTGATGATCCTTCTCAAGCATGGAAGAAATTAGAACTGCATTTCCGACCAGACTCTCGTGCACGAATTATTGATTTGACAGACCAGTTTTTCAATTGTCACATTGAGTTAGGTGAAGAGGTTGATATCTATGCAAGTCGACTAAAAACTCTTATCAAACAGTTAGAGGATTTGGGAAAACCTATCCCGTCATATTATCAGTCTTTCCAGTTGATTCGTTACTTGCCTGCTGAATTTGGGCAGATTGTACAGTCAATTTACAGATGGAAAGAAGATGAATTTACGTTTGATAAAATTTTGACTGAATTACTTGCTGAAGAATCTCGTTTAAAATTAGTGCAAAAGGACTCGGAATCATCGGCTATAGCTTTTCAAACTTCCATTAAAGCGGGACAGAAAAACAAAATAAAATGTAGTTTTTGCGGGAAATGCGGCCATACGAAAGCGAAATGCTTCAAAAGAAAGAAGCAAGAATCGAATTTTGTTTGCAGTGTCAACTCCACAGAAGAAGTATCCAATGACTGGTACGTGGACTGTGCGTCGACCCATCATTGTTGCAATGACCTAAAACTCTTTGTGCATTATATTCCAAATAATGCATCCAGCCTTACAACAGCTATTAAAGGGCCAAGCTGTCCGGTTGAAGGAACTGGTAGAATTGTGCTACTTTTGGACTCTAAAGGTAATAAAGACAAATTAGTTTTAAATAATGTTCTTTATTCTCCAAACTTACGGAGAAATCTTTTGTCTGGTTCACAATTAGATAAAAATGGTTATTCATTTGAATGTAAAAATGGAGTTTTAAATGTAAAATCTAAAGATCAAAGTAGAATTATAATATCTGCAAAATGTAAAGACGGGCTTTATTCTTTCTTGCCCAAATACCCTAGAAGCGTAAATGCAAAAACTAAAAATAATAAAATCTATAAATGTAAAAATGTAAAGGAACTCAACAGTTTTAAAGAACGCGAAACTGATGATTTATCGGCGAAGCCGAAAAATCATATTCTTTTTTCTGAAAATGATGTAAAAGTAAAGTCTAAGTCCGGAAATTCTAATTCTAGTCAGAACTCCAACTCCGGCGATTTAAAATCTAAATCTAATAGTGTTCTTTCTAGTAGAAAATTTGACAACAATTTAAATGTATGGCATCAACGTTTTTGTCACATTAATTTTAAATATATTGTTAATACTAGTAAAAATAATGCTGTAAATGGGTTAGGTGATTTTAAGAAAACTGAATTAAATTGTGAATCCTGTAAAATAGCTAAATCTAGACGTGTCTCTTTTAAGCCGTTGAATAAGATCAGATCAGAAAAACCCCTACAACTAGTACATATGGATCTTTGTGGAAAACTTCCACATGTCGCAATTGGGGGATTTAAATATTTTCTGTCTATAACTGATGATTATTCTCGTAAAGTCACTGTTTTTCCGCTGAAGGAAAAGAGTCAGGCACTAGAATGTTTTAAAAAGTATCAAAAAAGGGCTGAAAGGTTTTTGAATACGAAAATTGTAAATGTCCGAACTGATAATGGACTAGAATTCTGCAGTGCCGAATTTGAGACCTATTTAGATGAACAGGGTATAAGACCAGAACGTACAAATACGTATACTCCAATGCAAAACGGGGTAAGCGAGAGATTCAATTACACAGCTCTAGACGCTGTAAAGGCAATTTTACATTCCAGTAAACTAGGAAATCAGTTCTGGGCTGAGGCATTACTATGTTTCACGTATGTGTGGAATCGTGTTTGTCATGAAGGTCAAACTTTAACACCTTTTGAACTTTATTCTGGGCGAAAACCTTCGGTCAGGCATTTGAAAATTTTCGGTAATCCTGTTTTTCTTGGAACCCCCAAAAATTTAAGAAGGAAACTAGATATGCGGGCCAAAAAGGGTATTTTCGTCGGGTATGCTTTAAAAACAAGGGGATATAGAATTTGGCTTCCTACAGAACGGAAAATTGTGGAATCGATTAATGTTAGATTTGAAGCAGAATCTAAGTGCAGTGGAGCCTCACTGGACCCAACTAAGTTTCTGGATTCGTCAGATTCCGACAATGATTCTGATCGGGAAAGTTTAAGTGAGGGGGACAATGATGTTGTACCAGTGTCCGTACTGGAACACGATGAACAAAGTACTAGTCAAACCCTAATTCCAGATAAAATTGTTTGGATTCGGAAAGCTGTTCCCCGTCCTGACAAATCACGAACTGATATCTATTATTCAATTGAAGGTGCAAACGCAAGATTACGGTCTTATAATGATGTTGAAGCGTTTTGCAAATCTCACAAAATAGAATATTTAAAAGAAAATTTTGATTTCAGTGGGAAAAATAAATTTTCAGGGAAAGTAAATTTTACAGACATGAGTAATTCAGAAACATGACTAGATGTTCGTATACCAAAATCTTTCAATGATGCTTTAAAAACGCCAGAGGCTGACCAATGGTACAATTCAATGTCAGATGAAATTCATACCATGCAAACCCGGAACGTTTGGAGTCTTGTGCCTAAACCGGCTGATTCCAAAGTAATTGGCAATCGTTGGGTTTTTACTGTGAAAAGAAACGATAAAAATGAAATTGTTCGTTTCAGAAGTCGCCTGGTAATTCAAGGTCATAGACAGTTAAAAGGTATTCACTATGACCAAGTATTTAGTCCAGTCATTGAATTCTCATTGGTACGATTATTTTTTTCTATCTTTGTGTGTAAACTGAATTGGATTCATCATCAATTTGATATAAAATGTGCTTATTTATATGCTCCTCTAAAGGAAAACATATACATGTCGCAACCCCAGGGATTTCAAGATCCTGAGAAAATTGGTTATGTTTGTAAATTAAATCGTGCAATTTATGGACTTCATCAATCGGGTCGTGAATGGTTTTTGGAAATACATAATGTTCTTATTGGTTTAAATTTTAAGAAATTATCATGGGCAAATTGTGTTTATATTTTTGAATCAAGTGTAATTTTAATACTTTATGTTGATGATATAGTAGTATTTTGTAAAAATAACAAATGTCTGAATGATGTTATTATTAGTCTGAAATCTAAATTTGATATCAAAGTACTCGGAAAAACGCAAAAACTTTTAGGCGTTGAATTTGAGGAAATAGACAATGCATTATTTATTCATCAACAAAGCTATATCAACAAAGTATGCAAAACATATCAAAAATACAATTTTCCAATTGTTTCTTTGCCGATTGGTGTAGGAACTGTACTTTCCAAAGATCAATGTCCGAATTCTAAAGAAGAAATTGAAATGATGTCTAAATTGCCTTACCGTAACATTTTAGGTTGCATTTCCTTCATTGCAAGTAGAACGCGACCAGATTTAAGTTACGCTGTAAACATATTATCTCAATTTCAATCTAACCCAGGTTTGAATCACTGGAATATTCTACTGAAACTTCTTGGCTATTTAAGTTACACAAAAACCCTGAAATTATGTTTGTCTAACGTTTCAAATTTAAAAGTTGAATGTTATAGTGATGCAAGTTTTGCAGCAAGTCGCGATGATAGAATTTCGATTGGCGGAATGATTTTATTCATTGATCAATCTCCTATCATTTGGAAAACTTTTAAACAGAAATGTGTTAGCTTATCAACAATGGAATCAGAATATGTGTCACTTACTGAAGCTGCAAAGGAATTAGTTTGGATTGTTCGCATAATAAATGAACTTGTAAAGTTTGAATTTATTCAGATCAAACCACAGTTTAACTTACTTTGCGACAATCAAGCAGCAATTAATTTTTCAAATTCGCCAATAGAAAACAGTAGAACAAAACATATAGACATCAGACTTCATTTTTTAAGAGATTTAATGTTAGAAAATTTGTTTGATTTAAATTATGTGAATACAAAACAAAATTTCGCGGATATTTTTACAAAACCTTTGAACAAAATTAAATTAAACTTTTTCATAAGAAATTTTTTAAAATGAAAAAAAAAAAAAAAAATTTTGAAGTCCAATTACATTTTTATGTGTACTTTGGCAAATTTTTTTGTAAAAGTGTTCATATTATGTTATTGACTGTTGTCATTTGTTTTCATGTATCTGGAAATTCTGGAGCGTTTAAACGCAACAGCACGAGTAGGACTTTTGATGTTGTCATTCCCGATATAATATTGATGTCCTCTGGATCCTTCAAAGTTCGCTGGAGCCGATGCGGGTCAACAGATCAATTCATCAACTTGTTTGATTTTTGGAAAAAAAAAAAAAGTGCTGTTCTAAGGACTTTAATTTTTGCAGTGCCAGAATTTCAAGTCAAGATGCTGAAATGAAATATTTCAATTTAAATTGTTATTTTTTATTGCATAATGTTCTGATACGATCTTGATTGCAAGAGGCGGGCCATTGTTACGAAAGGAAGTAAATTATTTTCCAAAAGTGTTGGCAACCTTAATTTTCATTAGGTTTTTTTCATTCGTTCATTCCTTCTTGCAACGAGATCGCGTCAGCAGAATATGCAAATTGCCGGTAGCATTTAAGCTCCCGGCACTTTGCTTCATTCTCTTCTCTTTCAATTTCAACCCAAGTCAGACTTGGTTGTTTCTTTCGGCAGCTCAGTTGAGTTTGTCCGTTTTTGCCGATAGTTTCGGCTTACTGCTCTTGATATGAATATCATAGCTCATTATGTTTAACGTTTCATACTTTGACTTAGAAAGTTAGATTCAGAAGTCATTTAAAGTATTATGAGCTACTTAATAATGTAAAGAGCGTATTCTCAATATTCCCTTTAACATGTCATTGTATATATCATAGCCATAATAAATAAGTTACTTTTTAAATTTGGCTCTTCATGATGTTGCACAAGATAAATATGTTTTTACATGAAGTATCATACGTCCTGGTTGAGCTCCCACTTAAAGTTAATAAGCTGAGCACTTTTAAAAGCTCACAGTTTAACAACAATTTATTTTTATTTCACTTGCTTTTACCTCTTAGCATTGTTGTCATAGGAAACCTTCAACTATTTTATCATTGCAAGTGCGGAATACTCAACAATTTTGTTTACGTAACAATAAATCAGTACAAAACATAAACTGGTAGTGAAGACAAACTATTGGTTTAAAAAATTAGTAATACAAATATGCATAATTTATAGCCTAGGTCACTCAGTAAGAATGCACCTGTAATATTGTGAAAGAATTTTTCAAATAGCTGCAATGGTTCCGGAGAATACCTCAAACATATAAACACACAAAAATCTGCCTTCTCTCTTTATAATATTAGTATAGATTAGCAAATTTATTTTTTAATATTGCATATTTGGATGTGAGGGATGGGTGTTCTGGAATTGAAGTTAACACCAAACAGCAACCAATTATTTGGTGCATCCCTATTATAAGTTTATCCTTGTTTCTTATTTTACCCTGAATATAGGGTTTTTTCCACTGTTTACATAGGGATTAAAAAAAACAAAATCTTGACAAAACAAGTAAAATATTTCACGGGTTTTTTATTTTATGACTACCTAACTTTTTAATAATGGATATAATTTTAGTCACTGTTAGCAACCCCTAAATTATGTTTAAGTTCTACGAAACTTTTATATGTGTGCTTCTTCTTCCAATCAAAAATGTGCCTCATAAAAAATCCAAACTTTTCCAAAGAGTGTGAAGAAATGAGCAATTTTTCACAATACAATTAAATACAGTATAATTTCGATTTAATGATACCCGATTTAGCGATGTACTCAATTTAATGATACATTTAACTGGTCCAGATTTAACTGTATTGAATGTATATGCTCCTTGATTTAACGATAATTTTTTCCAGTCCCTTGACATTAATTAAATCGGGGTTATACTGTAGCCACAGTGGGTGCCATGGCAGCCTGGGGTGCCGTAGTCATAGGCAATAGTTGCCACAAAGTGTCAACTGCATCAAATCTTCAATCTTGGTTAATTAAACAAAAAAAAAAATTGTGTAATGAATCTCACTCGGTTTTGTACATTTTACTTAAATGTAATAGTAAAAATAATAGTAACTTAAACTTCATCAAAAGAAATCTTATTTCTTTTACCAAATAATAAGAGGTAACCCTGTTTCTAAATTATTTGTTTTTTTCTCTGTAAAATAATACAAATATATAAAAGAATGTTGAACTACATATATCTTCGTAAATATAATACTCTTCTATTTATGTACTATAACTAAAGATACAGTGAAAGACCAATAAAACACACCTCTTGGGATCAAAGGTTTTACATTATAAAGATTCTGGCATTATATAGATCATTTAACTAATTTATAAAGTAATATTCAGAATATATCAGTATATATTTGTACACAGGGTTCGAAAATATCGAAAATATCTGATATTTTTATATTTATTTGATATTTTCAACCAACAGAAACTAAAGTCTTCAAAATAGTATATGCATCTTCAAATCACTCTTTATTTTCTTATATTATTGTTACAATATGTATTGTAGACTTAAAACTAAGGTTTCTTCCATTATTTATATCTAATAAGTCTGTGCACAGTCATAGGACATTTTCCTTTTTTCTGACAAATGTTTAACATTTAACTAAGCACTTTTAATATGAATTAAAATTGTTACATTATTAATAATTTTATGAATATGAAATAACTTATCATTTTTTTATCTCGTCAAAAAATTTAATGATTAGTTCAATTTTCTACAATAAGTTTCAGTAAACACTTCTCAACCAAACATATTTTTTGGGAGTGTTGAACTGATAAACTTTTTTTATATTATTTTTTTAACGGAACCTTGTAAAGTGGACCAACGTGCCCCATGGGTGGGGTACGTTGGTCCGCCTGGTGGGGCACGTTGCACCGCATAACTCAAACAACATTTGTTATAATTTTAGTGATAAATACTATTAAAAATTGTCACTACCTTATTCTCTGTTGTGTGTGGAGTGAAAAATATTAAGTTTAAAGATCAATATAACATATTAAATTGATTTTTTGATAAATCATCTTTATTTAAAAACTGCAATAAGCATTCACCATTAGTACACAATTGTTTTTTAAAAATCAAAGTAAAAATAATAAAATATTGTTATAATTATTGAGTCTTAAGAGCAAAAAAAAAAGTTTTTAAATTATGTGGGGTAGGTTGGTTGGGTTCAACAGGCCCCACAAAGAGTAGACCAACCTACCCCTCCTTCTTGGTCTGAAAAGTGATGTCATATTTTTTTTCATTTTAACAAAAAATGAAAAAATTGCCAATTATATTGAACTGAAGGAACTTACTTTAAGAAGGGAGTTCAATTTTTTTCCCTCAATCTTGATGAAAACCATTAAAAAAAATAAAGTAATAGTTTTTTGAAAATTACTCAGGACTACTGAAATAACACTTTCTTGAATAACCAATTTGTTCAATATAACTGTCCTATGTGATTTCTTTATAGGATTTGTAGGACCATTGTGCTATTTGTTGGTCATAAAATAAAATAAAAAATATTAATAGTATTAAAATAATTGAGACCATTCCAACGTGTCCCACCTCCCCCTACATAACCTTTTGGTGATTTTTAAAAATGAATGAACAATATTACTACAATTAATATGATTTTTATATTAAAAATACCGTAGTCAAAAAAAAAAATCGAAGATATCAAAATATCCATGATATTTTCAAAATAAATATTAGATATATATCAGGGTGGGGTCATGGTGCAGACTGAGCCATTGAAATTTTTAAGGAGGTGTTTTAAGGGGTATTTTTCACTTTTTTGGGGGAGGGTTCTTGCTTTTGGGGTGGGGTCTTTAAAATTTAGGAGGGTGGGCCCTTGCCCTTAGGGGAGGGCACCCCTATATATATCATGGTATATATTGGCGAACCCTGTTTGCACATTAGAATAAGTTTCGACTAACAATGAGTATAAAAGCTCAAATTATACAATTATATGTATATATTATCATTCACAAATAAATATCACAATTAAATAAAGAACATTAGCCTGCACTTTTGCTCCCTGCATGGTTTGCATAGCTGCTGCATTTTTTAAGAGCAATTAGGTACTTTTTTAACTGTGATTACTAATTACCATTTCAAGTCTTTGAATTAAGATGAGAAGATGTAACACAGTTTCAAAATTTAATTTTCTGAAGAATTGTTATGTCAGCAAGGCAAAATAGTTTTTTTTCAGCTGAAAAACTTATAAGTTTACTTAACTGTAAGGTTGTGCGTTTTACAGGAATTGCGTCTTAGAGGTCGGCGTTATGCAGGTATTCTACTGAATATACATAAATAGATAGATAGATATAGATAGCATGCATAATAGAGGTGTCGTGAGAAAATTTTAATAGTTAAAAGGATGCCGCAACTTATAAAAGTTTGGGAACCCCTAGCTTAATTGATGTGTTTTAGTCTATAGACTTTTTCACGTTATTGATATAACAGACACATAAGTTATAAAAATAAGTAATGTTCATTTACTTTCTTTTAAATAATTTGAAGCCGAGACACTAATGGATCTAAAAACATTTTTCCTCGAATGATCAGAAACAAGGGCAAATCTTTTAAGGTCATTACAACAACATCTAATTAACTTCATTGCATACATATTCAGCTTTACAAACAGGGTTTTTTTTTAATAAAAACACTTAAGTGTGAAGGAGCATTTGGTTTCATACGGCAAATGCTACTATTCTCCTTCGTGTAACCATCGATGGTGTAGTAAACAAATAAGTCTGTGGCTATTTCACCGGCATCCAAACCAAAGGCGCTACACAACCAGATATCCGGTGCACTAGCGCCATGTTCAATAAATTTTCCAGCCGAAATAGCCAGTAGAGTTATTGAGCCAGAAAAAGTTCTGGCGTATTAGCCAGCAGGGTTATTAAACCAGAGGGAAAACCCCGATGCTGGCGCACGGTGTTTCAAAATACGGCTTCTTTCTTTTATAATGGTGAAAAATTAAATGCTTTATCTGAGTCTCATCTGTTGTCCACGGGCATCGTTGGCACGGGGGACACATCCCCCACAATATTTTAAACTCATCAAAAGTCCCCCCCCCCAGTGGCGTAGTATGGGGGGGCAAAGGGAGCGCTTGGCCCGGGCGGCACTTCGTAGGGGGCGGCAAGTTCTGTAACACTACATTAAAATCAAAAAAGGTTTTTTTTTTTTTTTTTTTTTTTAAGACGGTGCTTTGGTAGGAATGGCGAATTTTGTCCCACTAAATCAACATCAAAACGTTTTTTCTACTCTCCAGTTCTAAATTGTCTCAGGAAATTTTTCTCGTTGAGCAAGCATGAAATAACTGGATATACTAACATGTATGCGGATCACGGGATGCGGAAGCGTCCCGGCCGCCAAGAGAACCAAACGTCAGCAGTCAACAAAAACAAATCCACCGCCAAGAAAGACGAAAGAAAAAGCGACTAGAACAATTTACACGACAGAACAAGTTGAGGTTTTCTGGGTTTTTCACGCCTCTGTATCTCAGCCCCATGAGGACTCCCGGAATTGATTTTTGGTACACTTAATCTCTAGTGGCCCCTGACAACATAAACCAAAATACAATCCCCAGGACAATCAGGGGGAGGAGGAATTCAAGTTAGAAAATCGCTGTTCAAAAAAGTCTTCGCTTTCTTTGACAGGACTACAGCCTAGACGAAAAGAAGAATCAAGCTGAAATTTCGCACACACATTCCTTGTGCCCTACTGATGTGCCTTTTGTGCCATTTGACCCCCTCCCCCTCGTTTTTACCCCCCAAATTGTACTTTCCGGGGTTCTGTCACATTCTCCCGGGGGGCTATATGGTAATGATTTTTGGTATACATATTTTTGGGGGACCATTGAGTACATATACGAAAATTCAACCCCCAGAGACATCATGGGCTGGAGTATTTAAAGTTTGAAAATCACTAATTTCCCTTAAATTCTTATGTACATCTCAGCTCATAGGGTTTGTTAATCTCTGACTGCAATTGCAATGTTAGAACAAATCTAACAGTTGTTCAAAGTTGTCTTAGGAAATGAAATTCAATCAAGACTAAAACAGATCCAACAGTTGCAACTAGACTTTAAATCGCAGATATCTCAAATTTGCCACAGCGACTGCACATGCGTGCGGACTTAGCTCATCGGGCTTTCTGTTTTAAGATTCCATGTTGTTTAAGATAAATAAATACCTTTGTGCTGAACAGTAAAGTAAGACAAAACAACGTTAGAAGAAGCACAAATTTGCAAATTACAGCAGACACGTGTTTCGGCGTTACAGGAAACGCCTTTTTCAATGCAAAAAATAATGAGCTTATGGATGAAAAGACATCCGACAAAAGCCAAGAGATGATGATTCAACACTTTTATCGTGCCTATGACGCTTGCGCATCTTTACCCGGATTCAGTGGAATGGTAGAATGAGAGGGGAAGGGAATGAGTGATTTTGACTGGGCCTCCAGGCATTTAGGATGCCTGGGAAAAACCAATTCTAAAAAGGGGGGGGGGGAGACAAGCTTAAGGCCTCGCTAGGGCTGCGAGACCGCTTATTAGGGCGTTGATTTGCTGCTGTTGAGCCTGGAGTTGATGTAGAACTTGCGTCATAAGCGACATGAGTTGCCCCATGTCTTGTCCTGGAGTAGAAATCTGCTGCAGTGCAACTGGTCGTGGTAGAAAGTCCGTAACAGTAGAACTGCGGGTCCTGCGGGTCCAAGCGTTATTCGGCTGGGCTGGAAAAGTTTTTGGAGTCCGGGGCTGTCGAGGTTTCGGCTTCTCGGGACACGTAGGTGCGTTTGCGGTATGGGCGCCCTCGCATAGGGCGCAGCAGGCTGGGGAGGAGGAGTCCTTTCGGCATTCAAATGAGCGGTGCTCCTGTGCACATTTAAGGCATCGGGGAGTCCTGAAGCACTTCGATGCGGTGTGTCCGTAGCGTTGGCATTTATAACACTGTATGGGCGAGGACTTGGGCCGGAGACGCTCGACGGAGATGCGGAGGTAGCCAATGTGGCTAACCCCGAAGATGTCATCGGAGTTTTCCCCCGTGTTAATGATGGCAATGTAGAGGGGGAGAGGCCTTTTCTCGGGTCCGGCTTGCATCTGAAGAACCTTGGAGACGTCGAAGCCTAGGCCTTTCAGGTCACTCTTGAGCTCTTCGGTAGGATGGGTGAGAGGGAGTCCTCGGATTACGACCTTGAGGGGCCTCTTGGATGGGAGGGTGCGGCTGTGGAATTGAAACTGCTTATCATGTAGGTATCCTTCAATAAGCTCAATGTCGTCAATGAGCGATGGGAAGACTAGTAGATCGTCTCCGGAGATTTTCCCTTGCAGATTTCCGGCACACATCTTGGCGAGGGTGTCCAGGAGTTTCACAGGTTCCGTAGCATTGGCGACCGTAATTGGGGGGGGGGGGGGGGCTAGGCTTAGGGAGTAGAGGGCTTGGTTGGTGCATCAGTCAAACTAGGATCTTTCATCATTTCTGGATGGGGAGGCTCATCAACCTTGCTGCTGAGAGGCTCGAATTTGTTGCTGAGGTCTAATGCAGGATAGTCTTTAATGTCTGGCGTTGTCCTGCGGGGAGATGATTTCTTGATTTTCTTGAAGGGGGACTGCAGTGGTGAGTCTGGATCATTGTCTGTATCGCTGTCCGTGTCAATGTCCAATGGTTCATCCGGGTGAAAGAGTTGCTGGATCTTTACTTTGACTGCCTTCAAGAGTTGGGTCGTTTGATTTTGGATGTTTCCTTCGTTACTGAAGTTCGCTTTCAGAGGTATATCAAAGATGAATTTCTCGAGGTAGGCCTTGATTCCTACGAGAGTAGGTTCGTCGATCGCTTCATCGAGTCTTTTCTTGATATAATGGTAGTCGTAGCGATATTTGTCGAGTATTGCCTGGAAATATGGGTCCTTGGATCGATATCTGTGTCCTGGTCTATCATTCCGAGAGGAAGTCGTAGAGGTAGTTGACGCCGGAGAAATAGAAGCGCTGCCCTGGGGGACGGTTTCGATGACGGGGGAAACCCCGCCGGCCCTGAAAAGGGCCTCTACGCCGTTATCCCCGGGAGCGTTCATTTTCCTCCGCGGAGTGTGCTTCGACATTATGAAACGGAGCGGAGAAAGAACACGTCTGACAGGTTCAGTCGCTCAGCTCGGAATGATGAAAGCCAAGAGCAGATAAGCACGCAGCTTAAAAGATAAAAACAGCGGATTAGCCAAGCACCAATGACAAAGTTATAAACCGATCAGGAACCAATAGGAATGCAAGCAAAGGCCAAGAGCTTTCTCTTAGGTACGAACCCAGAAAGAAAGAATTCAATTGGACAAAGATTAAGCCGAAGCTTAAACAAAAAGAAAAGAAATTGTCAGTAACCTTGAACCGCAAGAAAGGAAAAACTGAATGGAAAACCATGAAATAAAATAAACAGAAACAAAAAATATTCGAAAAAAGGAAAAATAAAGATAAGTAGAAGAAAATTGGGAGGGGGGTGTCAATCAAGACAAAAAGGTAGAAATAAACAAAGGAAGATAGATAAAAATGAATGGGAAAAAAAGGGGGGGGAATGGGGGAAATGACAGCATTAAAGATATGGATGCCAAATGTTGGAAAAAATATGGAACTGCACTAAGATCGTTAAATAAGTTAGATAACTGTTCCTCAAAATATGAAAGGATTCCCAAAAGTCAAGATCTGATGAATTGGGGCATTTTTTGATAATCTGATAAGAGTTAAAATCAAAAGAGTGATTCTAATCCCAACAATGTTGAGCAATACTAGACTTATTTAATTGTTGTTTTTTCACATAATTTTGATGCTCTTTCAAGCGAATTTTTTAAAGTTCGCCGAGTCTGTCCAATATAGGCAAGTTTACAACTACAATAAATTCTATAAATTCCACAACAATTAAGAGGGTGAATAGGATCTTTAAGAGAAGAGAATGAAAGTTTATTAATAGGAGAGAACACCACCTGGAATTGGAAACGTTTTAGAATCTTAGCAACCTGATAGCTTACAGATGGAAAGAATGGCAAAACAACCAAATTCTTTATGATGAAGGTTCGGTTAAGAACATTAGTTTGAGATTTATTTGAAAGTTTTTTATAAATGGAATCAATTAAAGTTGGCAGATAGTCTCTATCGATTGCCACAGCTTTAAGATAATTAAGTTCCACTTTAAGAAGTTCCGACAAAGAACAAATATTAATTGCGCGATAAACAAAAGAATTGAAAGCAGATTATTTTTGATTTGAGGATGAGACGATAGTCTATGAGGAGGTAAAGAAACAGCAAAAGGTTTGCGATAAACAGTAGTTTCAAAACCAATTTCAGTACGAGAAACAAGTACATCAAGAAATGAAATGCAATTATTCCGTTCTTTCTCACAAGAAAACTGAATATGAGGATCAATGGAGTTTAAAATAGATAAAACCTCATCACTCTCAAACTGATTCTGGTTTATTAGAACAAAACAGTCATCAACATACCGAACATAAAATTGAAACTGCAGTTTTTGGAACAGCTTAACCTCAAAATAATGCATGTAAATATCACTAAGAATGGGGCTAAGTATGTTTCCCATAGCCAGACCATCTAACATAATATAAAATTTCCCATTAAAAACAAAAGAACATTGCTTAAGACAAGTACGGGTAAGGAAAATTAAATCCTCAATTTCCGTATTGGTGAAATGAAATTCAGAAAGTCTTCTACGAAAGCATAACAATGATCCCTCGACGGGAACGTTCGTAAATAAAGAGTTAACATCAAAAGAAGCTATAAAAGAATTATTTGGAACGAAACTATGAATTTTTTTAACAAACTCGACAGAATTTTTAATAGTAAATAAATTGTGACTCCTAAGGGGAGAAAACACAGAGACTAAATATTTTGCAAGTTTGTACGAAGCCCTACCAATATTGGAAACAATTGGCCTGAAAGGAATACCAGCTTTATGCACCTTAGGTAAAGCATAAAATCTAGCACAATTAACAATAGATGGAACAACAGAGCGTTTAACATTTGAAGGAAGAGACTTAACAGACTTGACAGCAGATGAAATAGTTTTTAACTCTTTATCACTAGGATCTTTAGAAATTTCAGCATATGGCCCAGAAGAAATCAAATCATTAGTTTTATCAACATAAGATGATTTGTCAAGAACAACAATTTGGCTACTCTTATCAGTTTTGGTAACAACCAGATCAGAATTCGAAACTAAGTCTTTAACAGAACGGCTAACAGTATTAGCAAATACAGGTTTAGAAATTTTCGAGTTCAAGTCAATATTAGAAGCTATAAGATGCCGAATCGAATCTAATTCCATTCTCGACTTTAACATTATTGACAGAAATTCTTGGTCTAGAACCCTTCGTTCCTCTGATAAACATCAAATTGTTTTGAAAAAGAAATTAGCTATGCTTTGTAAATCTTCTCATGTCGTTCCTCTTGATAATTTACCTCTTGTTAATAAGAATGTTGTTGTTAATCTTTCTAGCGTTCCATTAAGTAATTCTCAAATTGAGGCTCTAAAATGTAATGATAATTTTGCTGTAGGCGGTAAACCTTCTTTTTCAAAGCTTATTGCTCCTGTTGAGAAAGCTTTTAAATTTAGTGCCTTAACTTCCTCTCAAAAAGAATAAAACTAGATATCTGGGTTTTTTTATAAATAGCAATGTACACAGGGTTCGTAAGAGTCATGGAAATCCTGAAAGTCATGGAAAAAAACAAACAGATTTCACACCTGGAAAAGTCATGGAAAATTAATATTTTCATTAAAAGTCATGGAAATTTATTTCAATAAGTCATGGTCTTGGGCAGTAATAAAGTAACAGAAGCTAAAAGAACATTAGAAATCTTCACTGATTTAACAGTATTGCTTGTAAAAGCTATTTACATTGAAAAACTGAACTATCCCAAAAACAAATCTGAGTTTTGGAATCCTATTGCATCCGCTTCTGTAACAGCCGTCCGCCTCTTTTTGTAATGTGGTTTTACTGCTGGGACATCACTTATTTGGAATTCCCAATTATTTTCAGCACTTTTTATATTTTTTAGAACTGGACTTGCGCGTTCTAGATTTTGCCACACCCACTCAAAAAGTATAATTCAATTGCATCCAAGTTCGTTTCCACCACTCATAAAAAATCATTATTAAACTTGTCAGAGTTAATCATAATTTGTTGAAGGCTTTAGAAAATAAACATTTAGTCAGGCGATGGAACAAAGACATAGGGAATTCTAATACTTAAAAAAAATGAATTTACATAAAAAACGAGGCTTCATTTCAATGAATGAAAATACCGTCAAGTTACATAGATTATTAGATACACTGTTGACTCCAAAGGGCAAGATATTTATGCAGTAAATTTAGTTTTGAAAACTTTTAATGACTCATTCAACTTCTGTCCATTTATTAATATTCTGCCCCATTTATTACTATTGTTCTCTGTTTAATAAACATTTATTAATTTAAACATCTATATATTGCATTCACTATATTTTTACCTTATTTAAATTAAAAAGATAAATAAGAATAATTATTAGATTCTGTACTCTCTCTCGACCTGTGGTCGAAAAACTTAGCTTCCATCTTCAATGGAAAAAAAGTTACAAGCGTTTTTAAATCAAATTCGAAAATAGTAATTTTGATTCAGGTTGTCAACCATTTTATTTTCGCGTTTCCACGGTTACGCTTTTTGAATCCATTGTTTCTTTCCTTATTTTGCATTTAATTTCTTAAACTTATTTTATTTCGTGTTTCCATGGTTCCCATTTTCGCATTTTAATTTCTTAAAAGTATTTTATTATCTGTCGTCAGTCTTTGGAAGGGTAATTTTGCATGGTGTATTTTTTTTCTTTTATTTAAGCCTGATCGTTGATATATGTCACTTGACACAATTTTTATTCTCAAGGTAGACCGGGCAAAGCCGGGCAACGCAGCTCTTAATATATAAAGATTTGAAAGCTACTGTTAATATGATTTTGTACTCTTTTGTTTGTTTGGCGAAATATTTATTATTGCCAAAGAAAAAACATCCGCTTCACTTGCAAAAGGGCTAGGTTCCGGTAGCGTGGTCGCTTGGCGCGTTAGGTGCTGAGCAGTTAATTCTAGGATTATTGTTTTAAAGCAACTGTAAATGTAATTCATTGTTTTGGCGATTTGTTTTGAAAGAAAAAAAACTTTTGAATTGTTTTTATCCGAGTGAAATGTACGACATTTTCTTCTTTTTTTCTGACAATGATTTTTGAATGTTCCACTGGATGTTTTTTTTTTCTTTTTTTCGTTAGACGGATGGATTATGATAGCGTGGTTGCTGGGCGAGTTTGGCGATAAACAATGAGGTTGCGGAACTATTTTTATATTTGAAAGATATTATTTGATGTATTTTTTTGTTTATTTGGTGAAATATTTCAAACTGCAGTAAAAACCGCTTCACTCGCTAAATAGAGTTTTAAAGCAACTGTAAATCTAATTTAATAATTTGACGAAAAGTTTTAAATTCCAAAGAAACTTTAATAGATTTTTTTTTTTTTTTTTTTTTGAAAAGGTGTGCACGCATTTTATACAAAGAAAAATGACCACTTTACATCAGAGGGGGAGGGGGCGTCAATGTTTTTTATTCAATAGACTTCCATTAAATTTTGAGCACGAGCATCGCTGTGCGGGTACTGCTAGTATATATAAAAAAAAAACAGACTAGGATGCTGTGAGAAAATTCTAATTCCTCAAAGGGTGCTGCGAATCATTAAAGTTTGGGAACACTGCGTTAGATAATAGTAGGCATGTTCAGAAAGGAGTCAGGGATTCCGTACTCCTTACTCAAGAAAAGAACGTGTCTTGGAAAAGCGAAGTTATTTCAACAAAAAGAAAAGCAAATACTGTAGGGAAAAAACTCAATTCCTTCAAAAAGAAATCTTTAAATTATTATTTTTTTTTTAAACAGATGCAGCTTATTGCTTAGCAAATTCAGTTCCCCTCTCTTTCACCCCCACTATTTTTTTTCCTAGTCTGTTCAAAAAGAAGTCTGTCTTCAAAATGTTTTCCCCCTTAACTCCCGTTCCCTGCAAGAAATTTAAAATAAGTTTTAGTTTTTCAGTTTTGGAGTAATGATGGCAATTCATATAATAAAGACGCATTTTCTTACGCGTTTTTCAGACATCAATTTCAAATCATTTCTGGAGGAGGGTCTCTGAGTCAACACGCTTTCACTAAGGTTACTACCAAAAATAGTCTGAAATTGTGGCTTTAAGATTTCAATTTTGAAAACTTTTGGAGGAAGATTCCTAAAACTTCTCCTTACCTTTGAACGTCTCCAAAAATGACCTGAAATCGCGTTTTACCTTTCAGGGAGAATTCTCGAACTCTTCCTATCATGCCTAATGTTGGGAAAAAATTTGAATTGCTTTTGAGAAGCACCTTAAAATAAAAAATTTCAAAGGTTACTGACTATTGATCCGGTAATTACGTTCAACATTTAATTTTTTTCTCCCCCCCCCCCCCCCGACCCCATTTTTTACCCTATTCCTAGTCCGTCTAAAAATAAGAAAGGATTCAAAATGCTATTTTTCGCCAGCCCCCTCGACCCACTAAAACCATTAAAGAGCTTCTCATACCTCGTTTTCAGAGCTTCAATGTCGAAAAATTTCCAGTGGACAATTATCAAACACCTTGCCTGCTTAAAGCATCGAAAAACGATTAAGATTGCTGTTATGGAGCTTCAATTTTGAAAAATGGCCGAATCCTAACGTTACAAAATATTATCCACAGACGCGCTTTTAAGACTTCAATTACGAAACAATTTCAGACGAGGATCCGACTGCTCTCGTATGAAATCTGAAAATGAAAAAACTACAATTTATTGTTTCGAAAAATTTAAGTTAGAGAGCGTTTAAATCCATCCAATCCACCTAGTGTCACTGAATATCTCTTTAAAACTTCGTTTTTTAGGACTTTAATTCCAAAATTGTTTTTGGGGAGAGCCCCAGAACCGCCCTGCCCTGCCAGTAACATCATCGAAGTTAGCCTGAAACTGCGTTTTTAAAACTTCAATTTCGAACATTTTTAGTTTCGAAGGAAGATCCCTAAAACCACCACCGCTAAACATCTCCAAAGATGACCTGAAATTGCGTTTTATCTTTCAGGGGATGATTCTCAAACTCTTCCTTTCCAAAGATTCCCTAATGTTGGGAAAAAATATGAATTGCTTTTCAAGAGAGCCATAAAATAAAAAATTTCAAAAGTTATTGACTATTGATCAGGTTATTTCGTCCAACATCTCATAACTCTTTCACCCCCCCCCCCCCCAGCCCCATCTTTTTTTTCCTAGTCGTCTTCAAAATGCTACACTTTGCAAGCCCCTCAACCTACTAAAACCGTTAAAGAGCTTCTCAAACCTCGTTTTCAGAGCTTCGGTGTCGAAAATGTTTCAGGGGACGGTACCAAACACTTTGCCTTCTGAAAGCATGGAAAATCGTTAAAAATTGCTTTTATGGAGCTTCAGTTTTGAAAAATGGCCGAACCCCTAAAATTACCAAATATGGTCCACAGTCGCGCTTTTAAGACTTCAATTACGAAAAAATTTCGGACGAGGGTCCGACTGCTCCCGTATGAGATCTGAAAATGAAAAAAAAAAAAAAAAAAAAAAAAAAAAAAAAAACTACAGTTCCGAAAATTTTAAGGTGGAGAGTGTTTAAATCCCTCCACCTAGTATCACTGAATATCTCTTTATAACTTCGTTTTTTAGGACTTAAATTTCAAAATCTTTCAGTTTTTGGGGAGAGCCCTAGAACCACTTTGCCCGTGACATCAATGACGTTAGTCTGAAACTGCGTTTTTATAACTTCAATTTCGAAAAGTTAGGCGGAGGGGGATGAATTTCGTTCTATTTTTTAAAAAAAACCAATCGAGGGCAACCTCAAAAATTCATTACACTTTCATTACACTAACGTCAACAAATATAGCCTATAGTGTCATTTTTAAGATTTCAATTTCTAATAATTTCCGCAGAAGTCCCCTCCCCCGAATTTTTCCCCCTTTTAGGATTACCAAAGACCGTCTAAAACTGCGTTCTTAGGTCTACAATTCCAAAAAATTTCCGGAGGAGAATCCCCGGACCCCCCTCCACCCCTAACCACCAGAAGCAAGAATTTTTTAAGAGTGCCCTCCTAACATTATTTTTTGGTTGCACGTCTAGGGGAAAGTATGAAGTCCTTGTTCCAAAAACTTGTGTCCTTGTTTTAAAAAAGTAAACAAAAATCAGGGCACTGTTGCTCCACCCCTCAAGAAAATTGAAATTAAAAAGAAATAGGAGGGGGGGGGCTAATCTTGGTTACATGGGCCCCCTCCAAAATAGTAACATATATCGCCACTGCACAGAGAGAATTAGTTTCGAACTCCCTGGGTTTGAGATGGGTGAAAATCGTGATGCAATACAGTGAAACCTGTGTAAGTTGACCACTCGCGGTGCAGTACTTTGGCGGTCAACTTAGACAGGTGGTCAACTTATAAAGGGCGGTAATGATTTTTTTGAGCAATCACGATTGCTTATTGCTTTCATTTGACTGTTTTTGGCGTCCTATCATTTTATTTTCCCACCGCCACCCTCCGCACCATCACCGTCGACCGGCTCCTCACGATGCTGCTCCTGTAGCGAAAGCCGTCTCCAAGTTGCATCCATGTCCTACACACACGTGCATACATACACAACTACACACACACACGCACGCATACACACAAACACATACACACACATACACAAACACATACACACACATACACAAACACATACACACATACACAAACACATACACACATGCATACATACAGACACCTACACATACACACACACAAAAACATACACACAACTACCCACACACTTATGCCAGCACACAGACACAAACGCACATGACTACACACGCATACACCTACCCCCTACACACAAACACACATACCCCACACACAAACACATACGCTTACATACACACACTCGTGATTGCAAAAAACATAGTTTGAATTCAAGATGTCAAAATTCCAATTAATTTTTTTTTTTTTTTTTTTTGCATTTCTTGCACCATGTATTCATTTTTTGACGAATTCACCCTTACTCCTTCTGTTCAACTCACTTTCATTGTTTAACATTATGAAACACTAATTAAAAATACTATTCAAATATTTTTGTCATTATTTCCTTGTTTTCAACTCTATTAGACACTAATTCTAGAAATTCCATATTTGCCCAGCTAATTTTCTCAGGTTTTCTCGCTTCTCAATTAATTTTCATTGAGTTTCAATATTTCATACTTTTTATTAATCTCAAGTTCAGTTACTTTCTTTTTGAAGCCTTTTTATATAAAACTTATAGCAACAAGTTCGACTCTCCCAGTTAATAAAGGTAAAATTAAAATATCCTATCTTTTAATCTCTTGAACCAGAAATATGTAACTTTACTCTTTAGCAGGCCCAGATCTGCGTAACCGCAGTGCGGGAATCCAGAAAATGAAAAAAAGTAGCACTAAGATTTGTTAACTTTACAAATAGACACTGCTTGCTACTAGGGAGAGGCCCTACATATTTTGCTGCCCCCCAGGGGGTCCAAAATTTATAGATCCGGGCCTGCTCTTTAGCACAATTCCAGTGTTGCGACAACATATTGCAACTGAAAGAAAATACTTTTTACTTTTGTACTGACACCTATTTTCTTTGAACAGAGAGTAGGCTATCTTAAATAGAACAACGAATGAAAAACAAGTTTGGAGAATATACAGCAGCATAAGCTTTATGCTGCGGTTTTATTTAATTAGTAAAATGCTAGTCTGTCATTAAAAGCATTAAAAATTTTCTTGGAAAGCTATCAAAAAAAAAAAAAAAAAGATAAATAAATAAATAAATAATATATAAAGTAATTGCTGAAGAAAGTTTTAAAAAATAAACCAATTGTTCAACTTACAAAGGGTTTTTTTACAATACTCCAAACTAAATTTGGTGTACATTAGTGGTCAAGATAGAGAGGTGGTCAAGTTACAGAGGTTTTCCTTTATTATATGAGATAGGGCTAATTCCCTTCTTGACAAAAGCGGTCAACATAAACAGGTGGTCAACTTCCAAGGGTGGTCAACTGAACAGGTTTTACTGTATTTGTTTTGATGTTGAATTCACGTTCCCTCGCGTAATGGATTATTCCGTGCTATTTTTTTTCAACTTTTAGCTCTACAATTGGAAAAGAAAGCAAACTGAATAAAAAATGTTGCCGTTTAAGAAATGCGTCATATGCTTCACATGCATATTGTATTTTTTTGTATTTGTTTTGAATAGAACGTATGATGTTTAAAGGAAAAAGACGATTTGATAATCATCCGATGAGAATGAATCTGATGAGGGTCAAAGATTTTCAAATAATTTGCTCACAACAACAACTGAATTATACTTAGAGAATTTTGAATTTAAATTGCCCATTGTAATATCTGTTTGATTTGAACATGTTTGTTTCCCCAAGTTGAATACATTAGCACAAGTAGAAAGGAAAATATGTTTACTTATAAAGCAAAATGAGATTTTTGTTATTAGTTTGGTTATGTTCAAGTTTAAATTCAAAAGTTAAAATCAATTTCCAGAATAGTTGCAAATAATCACATTTATAAGATACATCCAATTTTGAAATGGTGATACACAATGTGCAGAAATAAGTTCTTTTTACTTCAACTAAACACATTTTTACTGTATTTTACTTATTTTAGTTCATCTAGATCATAAAAGGTCTCTTTGATTTCGTTTAAACGGGTTTGATTGCAGTATGTCTTCTTTGTTATTAACGCAAGTCAATTGTTTTTTCATTGGTAAACTGTAAACTAATTTCTTGCTACTCTGAAAGAATTGTAGCTTCAAAAAAGAAATTTTATTCAAACACAAAATTATAAAAACTAATTACACCTACATGTACTGTAATACGAACAATGAAAGAACGTATTATGAACAGGACCAGACCCGGATATATAAATTTTAGGGCCCCTGCAAAAAATCAGTAGGGCCGCTAACTGCCTACTAAATTTTTATGTCACTAAGGGCTGGGGGCATTTTAGTGGCACGCCCCCCCCCCCTCGCTGTTCACACACACACACACTGCAGGGTCTGCGAGTACGTAGATCCAGGCCTGACCAAGGCCATACAGGGTAGGGAAGCAGGGGCAGGGTCGTCCGAAGAGACTGACCAAGACCATGTTATCTTTCCTTTTATCAAAAGAGAGAGGAATGTGTCAGTATTTTAAGAATTATTTAAGTAAACTACTTAATAAAAGGGTAAAAAAAAAAAAATACATTTTGATACAGCTAAAGCTCAGTTTAGGACGCGTTCTCATGTCTTCGCTCCCGCCCGGGGTGGATGCCCAGCTCGTCCTCCTCTTCGGACAACCCTGTGCCGAACAAAAACTCTGATGCTGGCTCACAAGGAGCCTGCTAGCCTTGGAAATGGACATACAAGAGATTTTTTTGGGCGCCGTAGCATAATGAGAAATTTTTTATGTGGAGGTGAAGGTTTGCTTATAACCGGGGTTGCAGTGTCGGACCAATTTTGGGTTGGGAGATAAGAGTTGGAAGCTTTGAAATTCTAGAATTTGGAATCATTTTCCCTCCAGACTGTTTGCTTTTGGGGTAAAGGTAGGGCAGCCGAGAGCCAAGGCGAACCTGTTGTTAGTTTATTCGCCTGCCCCCACTTTCCTCATAAAACTCTGAGCTGTGACCCCTCAAAGGAACAGACCCCTAGTTTTCGACTAGGCTGACATGGTCTCTTGTTGGCCCTGCGTAAACGAGTCTGAGATTTAAAAATACAAATGCATTGGTGTAATACAATTTTCACATCACTACCGCACATAAGGGCATACATTAGCCTTAACACCAGCCATGTACTTCATGCAGTGTTATAGAGCTACATGCTGTATAACCTGTCACAAGTCGATCCGCACCATGCTGTGGACACTCACTGTTGAGATAAATTTTATTTATCTACCAGTTTGTTGGCACTCTCAGCTCCATTGAGTTGAAATCTGCCTCCAGCTCGGTTGTTCACATCACTATTCCAGACTGATGAGTTCTAATAAGAATACTATTGCAGTCTCTGGGTGTGATAACCGGACTATCTGGTATCATTGCAGGTTATTCTCTTGTAACTCCAGTGCCGGATCTAGGGCGAAGCAAACATGTTGTAATATAACTACATGCAAAACTCAGCTGCAAGCCACTGATTGTGCGAATTTTGAAGTAAACGGGCAAAAACATAGCCAACGAAGATGCAATGCTGTTTGCATCCTATCAGAGGCTACGGCAGAAGTTGTTTGTACACATCCTGTTCCAACACTTGTCTATTTACTAAAAGGTCTCGACTACCCATGGGACTATTGAAGTTTAGAACCACTAGTTGCAGTGTTGCAAATAATAAAAGTGCCAACAAACAGTGACAATTGAGAATATTCATCTTTAAATTGTACAGAAATTACACAAGCTGCATTAAATTTAAATTTCTGTTACAAGAAGAGCACTAGCGCAGCCAGAATTTTCCCGTGGGGGAGGAGAAGAAGTTTCGATCATAAGAGTATTTTAATGTGTATGTACTAGGACTATATTTCCTTGCTAGGATTCTAAATATAACTTAAAATCAAGAATTCTGGTGGGTTTTCCCTTCCACCTCAGTGCACCTCTGCAAAGGGGGGGGGGGGTAGATCATTTCTCTCTCTCTTATTTATATTTCAACAAAGGAAAAAAAATCACATTCTTGTACTAATAATTTAAGTCTCAGATTGTATATTGACAGTAAATTTGCTTTTAACCCACAATTCACTACGATATTTTCTGTACTCTTCATTCAGAAAATACTGATTAAAAGCTTCACTCAAACCTTTCCAATATTTAGTATTTCTTGAATTAAAGGTCTCGTTAAAAAAGAGTGAGAAAGCGAAAAAAGACCAAATATTGTCAGTCCAGTATTACGGCTTGCATTGGGATTTGCACCACATAAGATTTGACGAATTTCTGAAATAATACACAATCGCAATATCTGTACCTCAGAGCCAGAGGTACATAAGTCCAAAAACTGTGATTTTCTGTTTATTAGTGCAAAGGCACCCTATGCAAAATTTTAAAGGGGGCTCAGATATTTTCCCCGTGGTTTAGCAGGATATTTTCCCCATAGAAACCGATTTCAGTACAGATTAGAGTTATTAATGTTTGACATTTTTAATAAATTATTCATTAATGGATGGAGAAGAAATGTTTTTATATTTTTGCAAAGAAAAGAGTACTAAAAGCAAGGGAGTTCCAATTTCTAAGGGGGGGGGGGGCTCGAGCCGCCTCTAGCCCCCCCCCCCTATATGGGCGCCCTTGATTGTATGTAAAAGCCTATCCCACATCGAGTCATGTTAACGTAATTTTTTAAAAAAAAAAATCCTTTTCAATTTAAAAAAGCGCGCGTCCTATCCTTTACATGTGGCAGAAAAAAGTTTTTCCTCTCTACGTACTTTAAAATTATCATAATGTGACTTACGTTCCTCTGGCGCTGAAGTGCAGATATTACTCTTTTTTTTTTTTCGGTATGTATATACACGAAATATTCATTTTTCTTCATTATTATTTATTTTTTTTAGAAGGTGACAAATTTAAAAGAAAAAAACAGGTAAAAGTTTTAAAACGATGTTTTTAAGCGTAACTTAGGGAATATCTATAGGGTAAAAGAAAAACGGTTTTGTAGTTAGCAAAATACTTTGAGAAGCAATTGTTTCGGTTCTGTTTCGAATAGCTCTCGGAATACAGAGGGCCACAAAATGACCGCTGGAACCACTTGTGGTAAAGAGGCGCGTATTTCACGCGCACTAAAAAAAAATCGTGAAATAGTAATTTTTTTCCTTTCTTCCTACCTGTTTCTCGGAATGGAATTCTGTGTTCTCCCTCTCTTCAGCCCCGCCCTGACATCGAAGAACAAGGGGGGTAGAAAAAGAATGATCTCGGAGGTCATCTTAGAATGCCTTTTCACCTGCCCTATTACCGCACAAATCCATTTCGCAGCCTGGGGTTAAAAAAATAAGGAGACGTCAGGGGGGTGGCGGAGATTAAGAAGATGCCAGAGCGAGCGTGGGAAACGTTGGGTGATGGGCGAACGATATGGAAAATGGCGAAAGCACCCGCGCCGGAATCTTGTCATTAGGACGGTCTGGAATGTTTTTTGTTCCCCTCTTCTTTTCAGCAGAGCTCATAAAATTAAACATGTCTGAGCGAAACAGCTAAAAAATAAAATAAAATAAAGACTTCGTCGCTTGAAAGTAAAGTAAGCGAATGTCTAGTTTGATAAACTAATGGGCTGTTCCGTTCAAAAGTGAGTGATAAAATGGATTGTTTTGAAATTAGGGAAATGAATTTGATGGAATTTTGGACAACTTAGCTGTGAAAAAAAAATGACTTCTTTTCTCTGTTACGAATTAGAATATGTTACAGTATATTTTAAATTTTTCTAAGAGCTACCCATTTTCCCAACAGCGATGGTGTACCCCTTTTATGCTCCACAAACATCCCTTAAGAATTAACCCGCCTAAAAACAAATATCCTCCAAAACACATTCGAAAAATTTCAACTGTGCGTCTTTGTGGACACCTCTGAATTAGGTTTTTTTTTCTTAAATCTATGTGTTTTTCTGTCACTGCAACTGCATCCTATCTAAAATTGTACAAAAGCTAGCGTTCAAAGAGGTAACTAGATCTTCAAAAAAAAAAAAAATTCTAGGGAACCCATTTTGACTAATCTTCTCGGAGGATGAGAATTGCCTGTTATGCTGTACCCAATGTTGTTTAATGGTTAGAGCCATTGTGTTTCATATCGGGGACTTGAGCTCGATCTCCGGCCTGCAAACAGCCTATCACTACTCTCATTTTATTTGGCATTCCTAATAACACTATTAAGCTAAAAGGTAGAGAGTTGTTGACGAAAAGGGCTACCCATCTTCCTGGAACTCATGAGATATCAACAAACAATTTAAAAAAGGTTTTCTCTCCATCATTCTCATTGGAGGGAAAAAATAAATGAATATACAATCTGTTTTGCTGTCATTAACTTTTGTGTTGTTGGCATAAGCACAACATATATATTTCAGGGTTAATTACCATGCAATTTCAATGCTATGCATTTAAGTTTTTTGCATTTTCACACTGTCGTAAGAAGTTTATGAGTGAACTCAGGGCTGACTAAGTAGGATCCAGGCAGACTTTAAGAAGTGACAAATTTCGTATTGTGAAAAGAGATTGAGCTCAAAAGAAAAAGAAACGCGGGCAGGGATCATGTAGAAAAAAATCAGAAAACAGGCACGAATTAATATATATATCGCTTTTCAAACGAGGCAAAGTAACCCATTTGCATGGAAATGTACTGAATGGGGATTCAGTACCCCATAGTTAAAATTGTCCACTCTTTTCTTTCTTTGTTTTTAAGAGAACTCTACATATTGGACCAATGTGTAAAAATGTGTTCCATCTTTCTCTCCTTTATTTCTCTTTTTTTATGGGGTTGGGTTTCGGTGAGGCCTGTAAATACCGCTTGTTACAGTAGAACTATTAACGCAGGTTCGAAATTTGGCACGTATTGTACTGACCGCTTCATCAGGGCCGATCCTAGGGTGTCGGCCGCCCGTGT
Organism: Uloborus diversus; assembly: GCF_026930045.1. Taxonomy (NCBI): domain Eukaryota; kingdom Metazoa; phylum Arthropoda; class Arachnida; order Araneae; family Uloboridae; genus Uloborus; species Uloborus diversus. Next base: position 31,757,586 of record NC_072731.1, on the reverse strand, counting down.
GCAAAGACCTAATGTGCCGCCCCTCAAGAGTAATTTGCATATTTTGACTAATCTTTAACGTCTATATAAATCTTTCTTTAAATTTCTATGCCAACTTCGAATTTAAAAAAGGGGGAGGGGGAAACAGAAGAATGATCTTATAAAAAGGAAGAAATTTTTTATAGTAAGAAACTCCTTAGGTACAATTAATATCTTTGAAGAAAGTAATAGATACCAAAATTTACTAGTCGTAAAAACGCATTTTATAATCTTTCTTCGGTGACATCAGAGAAGGGACGGATTAAGGGGGAGGTGTCAGGGGTTCAGGAGAGGAGGATTCCTCCGAGAAAATTGTCGAAATTGGCGTATGAAAAATATTTTAGTTAATCTTTAGTTGTGTTTGGTTGCAAGGACAAAAGAGTCAAGTATATTCAAGGTGCATGGAGAAATTTTCGAAATTGATGTCAAATATCGCAATTTTAGGAACTTTTTCGAGACTTTAGGTGAAAGTAATGTTGCAGTTCTTTCCTAAAATTCTTTCTAATTGAATTCAATTTGAAGCTATTTTTTAAGACCGTAGCTTAGGAAGGATCGGCGTTCTTCCCGAAAAATCTCCGAAATTGAAATTTTAAACCCGCAATTTTGGGTTCCCTTTGTTGACGTTGCAAGAGGGAGGGAGATTCAATCGTCTCCCATCGGAAGATTTCGAAATATAAGTTTAAAACGCAAATTTAGGCCGTCTTTGATGACGGTAGGGGATCTGGTGGCTTTCCTCCGACAATTTCCAGGCACTATTTTTTCAAAAACCCGTTTTTGACTAGATTTGAAAACAATAGGGGAAACGTGAAAATATTCAGAACCAAAATATTTTTCGGAACTGAAATCCATTATAGGCTATTTTTGAGGAGGATTTTAGGGCACTTAAGCGGATATTTCTAAAATCGCAATTTTATATTATCTTTGGTGACGTTAACAAAACTGGGTAGCTTCTACGGATCTTTCGGATATTTTTCAACATTAATATCTGAAAAATATAACTATAGACTTTTGTCCACCTCACCTCGACGATTGATGGATATGCCCTAGCGCCATGAAAAGTTACATAAACCTAGCAGTTCTCCTCCGGAATTCTTTAGAAATATAAGTCCCAAAATCGTATTTTAAGCATTGTTTGATAACGATGGGACTAAGAGCGGGCGGGGGTTCAGTGTGCCCTCACGAACTGTGTTTTTGAAACTGAAATCAATTTCAGGCTAGTTTAGGCAGGAAGCTGTGGCTCCACGGAACCGTCTAAAAGCGAAATTTTCAGGTATAATGATTGCGTTGGAGAAAAGGGGGATCCGGGGTCTTTCCCCAAAAGTTCTTGAAACTGATGTTTGTAAAACGCAATTTTAGTTTGTTTTTCAATACGTTAAGTGAAAGGGGGTGGAATTAGGGGCTTATCTAAAGACGCTAATTGAGACTGTCTTTGGTAGTAATGTTTGTGAATGGATTTCAGGGTCCTCCACTGCAAATATTTCGAAAAATGCCAAAGCAATTTTATATGACGTTTGATGATAGGATGGGCTGTCGTCTGAAAACACGTTTTGGATTTTGGCGTCAACATTTTTAGGCTATGTTTGATTAAGTTAAGGTGGAAGAGGTGAATCAGAGACTTAATTGGGTCCTTAAGATAGATGGTTCAACCAGCGAAATTTTCCGAAATTAAAGTCCTAGAAACGCAATTTTAAGCCCTCTTTAGTTTCGTCAAGGAGGTCATGGCATCCTTTTGGATCTTCGTTTAGGAGCTATATTTAAATTTGCTTCCCGGGGCAAGGGCCCTGTCCTCCTACCTGATCTGAAACCTGGCAGTTCATTCAACATTTTAATCGGAAAAATTGTCGTAAAGGGAGAAAAGTACACTATTTTAGTTCGTCATTCATATATGTTATTCTCAAGGGAGTCCTAATTGTCCACTTTTTCTCCACGCATCCACGATTGTTAACCACAGAGTTTGTTACATAGTTTGTTGTTTGAAATGCTTGCGAGAGTATCTAATCAGTATAGCTTTTTTTTAATAAATAAAATATGTCTTCATTGTTTAGGTCTATAAAAGCTTGGGGGGTAAACATTAGTGGCCGCCCTCGGAACTCCTTTCAGACGACACCATTTCATGCTTCAGAAGGGGGCCTTTCCCCTCTTCTGTATCCATGCCTGATTACCGGTTCTGTCACAAACTTAGCAACCAAATGAAGCATGTGTTAAGAGTAGATATTAATGGACAATAAACCAACACAATGTTCCCTAACTTTCTATTTTTCTTAAACTATGTTATGCTGTCAGGAAATTGACACATACTTTGACAATTGAACATTTAAAAATCAGCATATTTATTCTGCTAATTATAAGTTATCTTGTGAGAAATTCTAGAGGAATTTTGCTTGATTATAAGAACTATGTGATGCGGCCTGCGGCCGCCCCTTGCTTTGGCCGCCCTTGTGCGGCGCACACTCTGCACACCTGCTAGGATCGGCCCTGCGCTTCATGCAGCACCATCAGCACAAAAAACATACCACTTGATAAGATCCAGTTGACTACTCGTTAAAGGGAGCGCTGATTGAATAATAACCAAAAAAGCATAAATAGTTCGAAATATTTTTAATATCACAGTTATATTGGAGTTACAATACGCATAAATTGAAGATGCTCATAGAAACCTTTGAATTTTTATGCTACACATTATGTACATAAAATTAGCACATCTGTTATTTTTAGCAACTCCCCCCGCCTGGCAGTATATTAATCAAAAAAAAATAATAAATAAAAAAAATGCTGAAATTTAGATTAAGAAGTTGCTACCATTTACAGTTGGCAAGGATGTTTTGATTTTATTGATAGTTTAACAATTAACAGTCATTTCTAGTCGCCGGCAGTAGTCTTAGTTTTCTTTATCACGGGTTCACAGGCACTAACCTCTGTGTTTCATTTCAACTCAACAATGATTCCAATTTTACATTGTGAAGTGCGACAAACAAGTTATTGCTTTCGTAAATTAATGTCAATGTAGATGTGAGGAAAAAATTCCCACAGAAAAATTTTTCAGCTTAGCTAACACTTCATTGAATGAGGAAACTGAAAAATCACTGCGATAACTTTTGATGTATCAATCAACAGCTCATCGTATAGCCGATAGATTGATGGTACAAATGCGTATGAAATGTCAGCTCAGTAGGTTCTAACACTCGACTAGCACATCATTCAAGCAAATAAGTTTTTACTTTGTATAACATAACACATAAGCCTTCATCAAATCATAACGCAACTGGAGTGTATGAAATCACATTATGAAAAGTCAATATAGCATGCTCTTATGCCTCAAAGGAAAATCACCCCACAAAATTGGTGAAGTTAGGAAACGTCACCATAACCGCTTCTCTATTTCCGTCATCCAGCTGAGTTGACGACATAACTTATCGGTATGAATGGCGGAAGAGGACCGACAAACGGAATCCTAACTTTGACGGCTGGTTTTCCAGCTACCTTGATGAAGTAAATTGCAGAAAAATTCTGCATATTAAGTTTCTGTATTTCCATCATCCAGCTAAGTTCACGACATAACTTGTCGGTATGAACGGCGGAAGAGGACCGACGAACGGAGTCCTTACTTTAACGGCTGGCTTTGGCTTCATGTCCGGCACCATTGTTCTGGTCTTGACGATGTGGAATCCGGCCGAATCGGCTGTGTATTCCACGACTCTCAGAGCACCGGAGGGTTCCACATACCCGTAGCGCCCCTTTACCATCCCGTCGGGGCCTCTTTCTTCCTGCCGGAAAGACTGGTTGGGGCCGGAACCAGTATCGTAACCGAACTTATAAGTCCCCGGTCCGGCAAAGTTCTGGATGTTGTAGTGAGCCTTCGTACCGGCTGGTATCGGGACCACACGACCGTAGATGCCAGCTGTGGTGCTGCGGCGAGTAATAGTAGCACTTCGGGACAACTGGCTCAAGAACAGCATACAAACCAGAATCCACACCTGTTTGATAGAAATAAATCAGACATTAGCACAAGGTATTACAAAAAAAATAAGTCATACAGCATAACCAGGTATATTTCGGATTTTGGTGCGGTCGCTAAATTTTGGGCAACAATGGTTTCATTCTAGAAATATCGGCAAGGCCAAAATATATTAGCGCTTAGCTTCTGGTGTCAAAAAATTTGTGACAATTGAAAATATTGACGAGAATCGAAATCTTAATAAATTTCGTTAAAGTCAAAACAGACATTGTTTATGAACTTCAAATGATTGGCGAGAGCCGGCAGGAGTGAGTCAGATTTCAGGTTTTGCTTAACTTCCCTAACTAAGACTTAAAAGGAATGCAGCACACGAATATGCAATAGCACACAAATAATCCGCTTCTGACATAGATACAAACTATGTATCTATGTATAAAATATACAAACACAGCAAAATATTTTTTACTGGGCTCGTCTGGCACCCGTCAAACATTTGTGGTTGGGGATATGGGGATAGTTTCATTATGATTTTGTATTACTCTGTTACATAAAAGTCATGTAGGGGAATGTGAGACAAAGTGAAAGAGCGGGGCAAAGTGAAATGATGAAATATTTACTCGGCTTTTAGCGCCACTTACCTAGTAATATTTTAAATATGTAGTAACACATGTAGTCTATTACAACTAAGAAAAAATTACTGCTGAAAATCGAAGAATATGATAATACCATAGATCTTTAAAGGGATAGATGGGCCTTTCTCCTACAACACAGTGTATTTCGCCCGAAGAAAGTGGGGTCATCATGATTCTTCCACAAATCACGTGATCATGGGGCATCGACGAGACTCCCTTCTCCCTTCTCTCGGGCAAGAATAATATGACAATGCAAAGCATTGTTTAAATGCCAGTGCTGTCTGAAGATGTTCTGTAAGTAATCTCTACCTGTTGGAATCTGAGCTTTTCTAGGCCTTGTAGTTGACTTTTCCCCCCAAGATGGTGATTTACTCAGGGCCGACGTCAAGGGGAGGGGGTTGGGGGGAGGGGGCTACATCCCCCCAGTTTTTCAGAAGTGAGGCCGCCAATTTCATTTTAGCGATGCAACAAACAAAGTAAAAGGCAAACTCTTCGTTGTTTAAAAAAATTAAAATAGTAGTTATATAAATGAACAATGGAAATAATAGTGACGAAAAGTATCTTTTCTTTAAAATTTGAATAGAAAATGTAATCTTAAAATACAATTTAGGAGCATCCATGATTCTTTTATTAAGATCATCTAAGTAGGGGTCGCGGAAATGTAAGCTTCAAACACATTTTAAGGCAAAAAAAGAGTATTCAGTACACTATTTCACTAGGCCGCAGAGTGGGTATGTTTGCCTAGTCGGAAACTATGAGCCCGGCTCATATTAAAAGTATTGTGCATAGAGTCAAATTACTATAATTAGAGGGGGGACCGGCAACAAAAGTAACATGGAGCACACCTTGTCTCTCGGCTGCCCTGATTATACGAAACCATGCTTCATGGTTCTTTAGTTTGAATGTTGAATATATATATATATATATATATATATATATATATATATATATATATATATATATATATATATATATATATATATATATATATATATATATATATATATATATATATATATATATATATATATATATATAATATATATATATATATATATATAATATATATATATATATATATATATATATATATATAGGACGTCTAGATAATAGGGCTTCATAGGGGCTGCCGAAATATTTCCACATGTAATTTTTTTAATGAAAAATATTGTCCTGAAAATCATTGCTCAGTGGAGAAAAGTGCATGGTTCGGCTCAATATATTTAAAATAGAGAAAAAAAAAAGAAACAGTTTAACGCAAAGAAAGATTTAAAGAATTGTTATCAGTGGTGGCGATAAGAGGGAGGCTGGGCGACTGCCCCCGCATTTTTTTCATCATCAAAGATTGCCTCAACGTTAAGATTTCAATTTCAAAACATTCTGGGTGAGATTACCCGAACATTAACGTCACTAAATATTGCTTAAAATTTCAGTTTCAAAACTTAAATCTTGAAAATTTTCCGGGAGAAAGTCCACGAACGCACTCCCTTCTTCCGTTAATTTCAAAAATTACCTAAATTTGTGCTATAACGACTCTAGTTTGAGGGGGTAATCAGGAAGAGAATCCCCCCAGATAGCTTAAAACTGCGTTTTAAGACTCCGATTTAGAAAAAAAAAATTCGGAGATCATTTTCTGAAATTCCAAAAGAAAGTTCAGGACTGAGTTCTTATGATTTCATCAGTTCAAAAATAGCTTTAAAAAAAGGATACTGGGAGAACCTCCGAACTCTTTCGTTCCTCCTAAGTCAATAAAAAAGAAGTCTGAAATAACATTTTAAAAGTCGTTTAGAAATGTTTTAAACCTTGCAAAATTTCTGGGAGAGAACCCAAACCCCTCGCTTTAGGTTTGCTAAAGATGGCTTTAATTTGCGTCTTTAAGACATCAGCTTGAGATTTTTTTCCGGGAAGAGCCTTCCTTACCCATAAGTTGCTAATGACAATTCAAACTTTTTCGTTTTTACTATGATTATTATTAATTAGACTTTATTTTAAAAAAAACCATTACGGAGACAACCCTGGAATCTCTTCTCCATTCCCCAAACAATATCGATAGTCGAAAATTTTTGAAAATTTTTAAAATTTCAATTTATTTTCCTACGTTGTATGAATCCAAATGTTGTAATAAAATATGCTATAAAACTACCTTGTAAGGACTTCAGACTTTCACCTCCGTTTAGAAAAAAAAAAAATGATTCTTTTCCATATAGAGTTAAATTACAAAATCGGTAAACATGTAGTTTTTTCAACAGAAAAATATCATCAATAAACCAGCTAAATTTTCAAAAACGATGCTTGGATAATTCATAGGTTTTAAAATGTAGAAAAGGAATTATTCCAATTGGTTAAATAGTTTTGAAGTAGAGTCCATTTCAAATCTAATGTTTCGTTCATTTTTTTTTTCAACCTGACTTCTGTAACCGGAAAAAGAAAATCTTGCAAAATCCTTTCGGAATATTTCATAAGCCCTTCAGTTGTAACTGCTGTAATGCTTTTAAAAAAAATCAGTGATAGTCATGTGACAGGCTCTGCCTGACACGAAATGGAATGGCTCAACAAATAAACTCATTTTCTGAATACTTATCAATACTACGTACTTATAAAAAGTTTATTGAAGTTGGCTAAAAATCATGAACAAACCAAAGTTATTGTTTCACTAATATATTGTAGCGTGCAACGCATGAAAATATTATTTAATTGCAAGAATTGTAGTAGATTCAAGAATACTTTCATTTGCTTTTCTAACTGACTTATGGGACATGTGGTTTCATGTATAATTATTGCACTGACTTCAAAAGTTATATTCAAACTATGCATTGAATCAATATATCTAGAAAAAGCTTGGAAGGTTTATTTATGCTTGAGATTGTTTTCTTCTTTAATTAATGTTAAATGCTTCTGTTTCTACTCAGTATTTTAAATACTGATTGAAAAAAAAAGCTTGAATAGCTTGTGCGTCTGCTTCAAAAGTTAGAATGGGAAACTATTTAATGCTTCTATTTCGCTTTTAGTTGCACAAAAGATCGCGACAAAAAAACGGTTCTCTTCGATGAGGGAAAGAGATGCTTCTGTGAGGTGTCCCATGATCACGTGATGTCCTACTTGGGATGTTGAAGCGCGCTTTGAGGAGAAAAAGAGGAGAAAGGCTCATCTACTCTCTATTTTAAGATCTATGGATAATACAAGGTATATTTCAAAAATTGATACTCATATTGTAATATTTTGCAGTAAGTCAAAAACTATTTTTGTCATTATTAATTGAAATTCTTGTTATTAACATTTTAAATATCAATTGAGACCTACTAGTACTCAGTGCAGTGTTTATCCTGATATAAATATTAGTCTATGATTGAGTAACCCGCGTGTTTCAACAATGAAACTCGCGCCATGGCATAATAATTTGATAATATGTTCTGGTAATGTTTAACATGCAGGGAAAGGCTTTATCGTGACAAGACTGAACTCGATCCGGTAACGTAACTGTTTTACTGATAAGACTTTCATTTTAGGAAAACGAAGAAACCAAAACAATTAACGCTATATACTGGAGTTTAGGGTTAATCCACTGGCGTTAGGGTTGAAATTTCAACTATCAAGTAAATTATTTTCAAATAAAAAAAAGAACCGACTTCAAAAAAGAAAGGGGAACTAAAAAGTAAAAAATAATTGGTCATACTTACATACGAGTTCCTACATAAACGTATAAATCAAATTTATTTTACAATTCCAGTACAAAAATCAACTAAACTAAACACCTAATTATAAAACAAACACTGATTTTAATTACTATACGATGAATTATTTTAATACCTAACTAATTATATATTCTCTTAATTTTTAATAACCATTTGAAGTCGGGGCCTCCTATAAACTACTACCTAACGGAACTGATTAGGTTTAGTTTTAAAGACTAATTTGGCACTTTGTTAAATTAGTGTTTGACTCAGGATTTGGTGGATTGTCAGTTCCGTTAGGTAGTAGTTTATAGGAAGCCCCGACTTTTTTTTTTTTTGGAAGGTATAAATTTACTGCTGAAAATTTAAAAAAAAAAAATACGTTTCAATGCAAGTTTTGTTATAAAATATATAGTTCTTTCTTTATGTACTGTAATTTTCAAAACAAATTTTCAGTTTGTTCATTTTGAAAAAAGTAAGTTATCTTGACTATTTCACTCTGACTCACGTTCCTCTACATTAATTTTATGCATAAAAATGCAACCAAATAAAAATTTTAAAAATATTTCTTTTTATCTTTAGCACTTTGCTTTTGCTTGTCAGTTTATTTACAACAGTGCTCCTTAATGCGTAGTGTTGCAAGATTGAGTGAAAAGTATCCGATTGGGCTGTTTTTGCCTGTGGCTGCGGATCTAAAACTTCATTGCTGGCTAATCTTTGAATGGCTTAAATTTTGACCAAAATTTAAAAAAGGAGCTCTTATTTTCCAGATAACTCAAATAATCGTGCTTTTATGACAAAAAACCCTTTAAAAGCAATGCAAATTGAAGTCAAGGCGAAGCCTAAACAGAAATGCCGTCAAACCTGGGTTTTTATAAACTTACATTTTAAGCAATTTTTGGTGGGAAACATTTCTGAACCCTGCCTCATTTAACGTACACAAACACCCGAATATCTTACTCTGACTCCAAACATCATCAAAAATGGCTTGAAATTGCATTTTTAGCCTCAAACTTGAAAATTTTCCGGGGAGACCGACGGAATCCTGATTCTTGTTCTAATGTCACGAAATATAGCGTGAAAGTGTATTTCAGGCCTTCAATTTCAAACAATATCCCTCCTCCCCTAATTTCTCCACTTATTAACCTAAAACTGCGCTTTGGAAACTTCAATACCAAAGTGTTTCTGGAGACATCCTCCCAACCCTAACCCTTTTCCTAATGTCATCAAAGTTAGCCTAAAACGCGTTCTTAGGATTCCAATTTCAAAATGATTCCAGGGAATGTGCCGCGAACCACATGCTTTCCCAAACGTTACTATCAAAAATAGCCTGAAATATTGCACCGTTAAGACTTAAATTCCAAAAATTTTCCGAGATAAATCCGAAAACACTCTCTCTCACATAAAGTCGCCAAAGATAGCCAAAATTACGCTTTAAAAGCTTCAATTTTGAAATTTTTCCGGGAGAATTATCGATCCCTTAATATCACCGAAGGTAGTCTAAAATTGACTTCAATTTTGAAAAATATTCAGGAAAGCACCTCAAAACCCCTTTATTTACAACACTACCACATCTATCCTAAAATCACACTTTTTAACGTGAAATTCAGATATTCATTCTGCTCATCTTTCCATTATGGCAGCAGTTGAAAGAACAATTTTAACTACGGGTCATCAATTTTACTGAGGGTATACTCCCATAATCCGTTACGTATAATATGCGTGTATGATCATATACATAGTATGTCATAATATGAAAATTTATGAAGCTTGAGGGTATACGCTATATGTCTACGTCGAAATGGTCTAGCTCAGCGTTCCTTAATTTGATTAATTTTAAATGTCGACTTTCTTTTGTGGAGTTCCTGTTTTGTCCTTAATAGTATAGTTTGCATGGAACATTTGGAATGGTTTATCTTTACTAATAATAAAGCTCAAAGTCTCTCTGTCTGGATGTCTGGAGGATGTCTGTGACTCGCATAGCGCACAGACCATCCGGCCGATTTTCGTGAAATTTGGCACAAAGTTAGTTTGTAGTATGAGGGTGTGCACCTCGAAGCGATTTTCAAAAAAATTGATTTTGTTTTTTTTCTATTTCAATTTTAAGAACGCTTTCCGGAGCAAAATTATCATAAGATAGACAAGTAAATTACGTGAAATTAACATGACGGGGAATGGGAGAGAGAATGAACATAGCCAATTAGCGAGAAAATCGTCATCCATTATTTGTAAATATACAGGCGAACCGAATGACCATTTAATTTTCAACTACGGGCAAAGCGGTGCGGGTACCACTAGTTTTCAATAAAAGAGCTTTTTATTTATTTATTTTCTAGTGGTACCCGCACGGCTTTGCCCGTAATAGAAAAATTAAAAGGTCTTTTGGTTCGCCTGTATATTTACAAATAATCTATGGTGAATTTTCTCGCCAATTGGCTTGTACCCATGTTACGGTTCCACATTATGATAATTTCGTATCTCGCCAATCGGCTTGTACCCATGTTACTGTTCCACGTTATGATAATTTCGTAATTTTCTCGTCCATCTTATGATATTTTTGTTCTTAAAATTGGAATAGAAAAAGAACCACATCGAATTTTCGAAAAATCGCTTCGAGGTGCACATCCCCATGCTACAAACTAACTTTGTGCCAAATGTCATGAAAATCGGTCGAACGGTCTGGGCGCTATGAGCGTCACAGACATCCTGATATCCTCCGGAGAGAAAGACTTTCAGCTTTATTATTAGTAAAGAAGATTAATTAATTTTGTTAGAAAAAAATATTTTTCGACTTTAAAAAATAATTTTAAAATTAATATAAATGTCTCTAAACATCTACAACTCGATTTAAACAAAATTTTAATTTTAATTATATGAGTGCTATTTTTACAACGACAGATACATCCTTTATATCAGGTACCATAATTTCACTGAATGACGTCATTTTAAATTTCTGGTGCAAGGAATGATCAAGTGCCATTTCAATAAAAGAGCCCTATTCTACAGTTCACATAATTGAAGGCCGTACATTGACAATGAATGGCTTTTTAATCCACTGCTGATGTTTTCTCAGCCATTCATTCGGAAAATACTGATTATGAAGCGTACTCACTTATAATTTAATCCACTGCTGATATTTTCTCAGCCATTCATTCGGAAAATACTGATTATGAAGCGTACTTCACTCATATCTTGTTTTTTTTAAGTTACTAATTCGAACGTTTTGAAAGAAAAAAAAAGCAAGTTTCGTGGAACCCTTGAGTGATTTAGGGACCGCGTTTTTCACAACTCAATTGAGCAAAAAATGAGAAACTTAATGCACAACGTTCTTCAATTCATGTTTGCAAATTGAACGAAATAGATAAGAAGTAAAAATTTTATCTTCATGCAAAAATAATCAATAAAAAATCTACCTAAAAAACGCACAACTGGGGCTAAAATTGGTGTTGGTAGTCCCTTTATCAATGCAAAAACTAGTCATTTCGGAATGAAAGAAATCATTAATTTTCAAGTTTTTTTACAATATGAGTTGCAAATTTTTTTCTCTGTTGCAATCCAAAGAGGTTCTTTGTTTACATCGAAACACGAGTCTGCAATTTCATTGTTATTTGCAGTTATTACACTGATTCCCATTTTTTTTTTTTTTTTTTTTTTAATTTGCTTGACATAAAAATGTCGTTATTTCACCGATTGTGTTTGAATCACCAATGAATAGAAATTGCTGCATACATGGAATTATTTGTTTTACAAATTTTGGAAGTCTGGAAACTTTTAGCTGTTCGGAAATGCCGAAGATGATACGCCGAATGCATTAGAACATTAGATGGAATAATCGTGACCTATCTTGCGCCCCTCAAGCAAAAGATCCAATCACGCCGGAAAAAAACTTTTTTACGGCAACCTGTTTGCGGCAAGAACTTTCAGCGACGCGGTCGATTAAAACATGTTAGTAAAAAATATTAAATTAAAATTTTTCTCCACCCTGCTTGCCGATCTCATATATTTAGATGAATTTTACGGTTCACAACACACATAAAAATTTAAATATATTTAAATTTTTCGTAGATAACGTGAGAAACACGCAAAAGGAAAGATAATCACTACTACTAAAATTTGCTAGTCGCAAAAGCAAGAATCAAGTCAGAAAATCTAAAAAAAATTTTAAAACATTTTATTTGTTGATAAATAGAAATTGGCAAAGATGAAATCGTTCCAATCACTTGAATATAAGTTCGGAATTTTATTTAAAATCTGTTTTTAAAAAAAGGTTATAATTCGAGTCCTACATAATTTAGAAATTCTCAACAAATTCCATCAGACGCCGAAAAATTCAATCTTTCGATTGAAGATAATATTTTTAATGTAAGTATGTCTTCACTACCGAAATAGTGGGGGAAAAAATTCTAATTTTCAATTAATATCATCGGTAGTTACAGTCATACAAAGATGGGACCTAAGCTAAGAACATTCGATCAAGTCGCGCCTTTCAAACGAAGAGAGAAATTTCAAAATCGGTTCATTCACTTAGAAGCTATTGTGCCACAGACAGACACGAAGATAGACAATTTAAACTTATAACCCCCTTCGTTTTTGGGTCTAGAGTTTTTTTAGCTGAGAAGGTAAATGGATTCCGTATAATTTGTCTGAAGAGAATAAATCCAACCGCTAGATTATTGCAATTTTTGAGATGGAACATCTCAACCATGAAATCTTTCTTTCATTGGATGACAACTTCCTTAAAGCCGTAATTTTCGAATGTACTTCGATACTGCGGATGAAGCAATACGTCAGAGGCAAAATATGCTCTGAATTGAAAGGGAAAAAAAGGTTGCGGTGGCCTGATTGGTAAGGCGTTGAACTCGTAGTTGGAAAGTCGCGGGTTTTTTGCCTGCCGGTCGAAAAGCCTCCGCGTATGCTAATGTGACTAGTGCAAGTTAAATCCATCATGGTCGCTAAGTCCTGCAAGTTTCCATTCCAAATCAACGCCACTGGAGTTCTGGATCAGGGGTTCTTCGATTCCTGGTCTGGATGAAGAAACAGAGTAGAATTCAATCTCCATCCAATTAGCTAAACCACGTGTAGTGGTAGGTAAGAGAACACGGGAGTGGTGAGCAGAGTTGCCAGACGTCCCGGATTTCAAGGGACAGTCCCGTATTTTGGAAAAGTGTCCCGCGTCCAGGGGAACTTCCATACGGGAGGGCTCATGTCCCGTATTCTAGCTGATTACAATATATTTTACAGAACGAGACATCATTTTAAGGGGAAAAAATAAAGTAAAACAAAAAATGTGAAATTATGAGAAATAAGAAAATTATCTGGCAGCGAATGCCAAAATTGTTTTCGTTTTGATTTGATTTGTATGTTTTGTTTTGGTGGCAGACCATGAGAAGTCGAATAGTTGCTTTTTCTTTGCTCATTGACTAATGTTGGAAATTTATCTCGGGGTTCCGCGGCTCTGAGGTAGAAGCTTCGTCTTCTAAGCCGTAGGTCGTGGGTTCGATTCCCGCCGGTGCCCTGGGTGTTATTTCCTTCTCTTGTGTTGTAAATCTTTCCCTGTGTGTGTCCGAAGGCAAGGCGCTTGGCACACAGTCCCCTATGTATGTGAAGCTATTTAGCTTCTAAATATAAATTTAAAAAAAAGCACATCTCTGCGCATGAGTCGTCAATCGCAATGAAAACGACTATTATACATAGAAAGGCGACATTTTGGGAGGTTTAATGGTTTGTTGCGATTGAATTTTTCAGATTTATCATCAACAGACGTCTCAAAAATGCCCCTCCCCCTTTTAGAAGCCTGTCCCGTATTTACTGTTTTTAAATTTGACAACCCTGATGGTGAGTATTGCATTGAGAATGGGATTCATTGTACAATCCCGAAACGCGTATAATACACAATAATTTTTTCACGCTTGTGATTCTATAACATTGATTTATCATTTTTTTAACTGCAACGGAAACATTTTACTCCTTTTGAAATCGTTTGTTCACTTGCTCACTGGAAACAAGAAGTAGTCCCATTACGATAATTGTAACCGCAAAGAACCGCAAAGCACAATGCACAATGACTTTGTCCAACGTCCGCAACTGTTTCAATCGAAACCTGCGTGACATTCGCCATGATACTATGAACTAGTTTTAATGTCTATATTTTAGCCTATTCTCGTCACATAATTAAATTTAATCCTCTACACCAGAGGTGGGGAACCTTTTTACCACTGGAGGTCACGTTTAAATAATAAAATGGGCCAAGTTGATAAACCAACAAATTCAAATTTTATGCAATTATTTTAGTTTTCATATAGTTTTATCATTATACTAGTGGTACCCGCACGGCTTTGCCCGTAATAGAAAAATTAAAAGGTCTTTTGGTTCGCCTGTATATTTACAAATGTATGGTGAATTTTCTCGCCAATTGGTTTGTACCCATGTTGCGGTTCCACGTTATGATAATTTCGTATCTCGCCAATTGGCTTGTGCCCATGTTACAGGTTCCACGTTATGATAATTTCGTAAATTACTCGTTCATCTTATAATATTTTTGTTCTTAAAATTGTAACAAAAAGAGAACCACGTCGAATTTTCAAAAAAATCGCTTCGAGGTGCACACCCCCATAACTTTGTGCCAAATGTCATGAAAATCGGCGGAACGGTTTAGGCGCTATGCGCGTCACAGACATCCTACAGACATCCTCCGGACAGAAAGACTTTCAGCTTTATTATTAGTAAAGATGACACTGAATAAAAATAATAGAGAAAAAACGTTAAGTAGTTTTGTTTAACGTAAGCATTAAGCAATTACATTAAAAAAATATTATTAAAGGTAATTTGTTCAAACTTTCATCTTTAATTGCCAGGAGTGTCCACCGAGGGGAGGTGGGCATTGTACTTGAGGGGTACACATTAATCACTTTTTTAAAAAAATCAAACTACTTCAAATTAAAATAAAGCAGTTAAAAAAATTTAATCGCTTCTTTTCAAGTATTCATAATGAGGTTTTTTTCCTTCAGTCAAAAGTACTACTTTTAGTCACTGAAATTGATAGAATAAGCAAAAAAAAAAAAAAACATAGAGCGAGAAAAAAACTTTCATTTTCCCAAAGCTTAATTTTTAATCAATTTTTTAAATTGTCCAATTTTGAAAATGAGGCGTGGTCTTTATGACGTCATAAATGATGTACTTTGGCGCATCTTTTTACGGCGTTTCTACGTTAAGACAATCAAGAAGCGAATTAAATATTGCGCTTCATGCTTGCTATCAACCATATCGTTGCCAGTACACGTGAGTAAAAAGAAGCGAATTAAATATTGTGATCTGTGAATGGAATCAGTGAATGGCATTTCAACGTTTGAGATGTCATCGGCAGAAGCGTAAACAATAAAAGGGCGCTAATTAAAATAATTTTTAAAAAATATTAAACTTCGTCAAATTATTTTGAAAATGGGGTCGTTTCCGAAATTTTAAAAGTATCCCCCTCTATATTTGGAAGCATAAAAGCAATTAGTGAACCCAAATAATTCATTGTGCAGCTGATTTTTAGCTCTCCATGTTCCTTATTTTACATCTTTGCACATTCACATTCATTCCTTCATAATAGCCTTTGATTTTTTTTTTTTCATCTACACTTTGAGACTCATTTTCATTAGTAGAACTAACATATGTAATATTTTGGCAAAACTTCGTTTACTCATCAATAGATTCCAATTTTTTTAACAATGACAACTTTCTGTCTTTTTATGGTATGACACATTTATTGTCATCAGAATAGTTATCATTTAAAAAAAAATTGTATTTATACTTTTTTCTTAATACAACTATACACTTTGTTTTCTCAATATTCTTTATAGACACTTTTTATGCCCTAGATAGGGGTGCGACATCGATGTTTTTCTTTCAATGTTTTTGGACCATCGATGTTTTGGTTTCGATGCTTTTTCGATGTTGATGTTTTTGCATTTTAATTGAAAATCATTTTTTTGCACCCATTTTATAAGATCAATTTTTCTGTGTAGAAGATGATTTTCGGGAAGATCACTGCAAGATAGTAAAATATTAACTAGAGATGAAAGAAAAGGTCAAAGCTATTAGAAGAACCTAACACTGGTAGTCTGGTGCCAGAACTTGCAGTCTATTTCAAGGCCCCAGTTCTTAAACTAAAGGGATATCCTATACGTTACTAGGGTGAAAATTATTGCAGGTAAAAGAGAGTTGGTAAAAGTTGCTTTAAAGTATTTGATAGGGATGGCAATTTCTGTTCCATCGGAAAGAGATGTTTCTCTGACTGGTGGGATAGTCTGCAAAAAAAAAAAAAAAAAAAGCCCTTTTGGGGGCAAAGTAAACAAACTTCCTTTTCTCCAAACTGTCAACACCAATATGCGAGGTTACTTATCGACTTCCCCCAACAAGTTGTCCCTCTATTACTTACAATTTGTGTTTAATTAATAACTAACAGTACAACATATAGTTCTTGCTCTTAAAAATAATTGTCAGAATTAATTTTGTATTTTTAAAATAATTAGCACGACTTTTTCTGATCATTAAACTGACGGTAAGTGCTATGATACATATTTCTTAGATTCTTTTTTGATGTAAATTTACTTTTAGTTTCATTCAGTTTGAAAATATTTCTTTATTACTATAACTACTTGAATTAATCGGTGCTTGTCTTATTATCAATTTTTGCCCTACTATAATACAAGATGTTGCGAAATTATTCTTATTAAATTATATTCATGATTTGAGGTTCAGTATTTTCAATATATTTGTCGGATACGTGATCTTTTGTATTGCTTAAATTAGTGTAGTATATTCAAAAATGTATGTTATACATTGATAAAAAGATCGATGTTTTAAAACATCGATGTTTGGAAACATCGATGTTTTGCCATCGATGTCGCACCTCTACTTAGTACTCTAACTTGGAACAGTGTCTCAAGTTTGGAGCGTATTTACAATTTCTCAAATCTATGTATAAATTAGTTAAACTGAATTCGTTAAGTGGAAATGGAAATGGATTTGCCGTAATAAGGCTCAGGTACATAGCCGAGATGAAACAAATGTGAAATAAATTCAATCTAATGTTTCTCAGTTAACGTAAGTAACCAAAGTTATTTCCATTCTTAAAAATCGCATATTTTTTCGAAATTTTCAAAATCGTTAAACTAACCCAAAATGTTGACACATCAAAGTTTAACTCACATTGCCTCAAAAGATAACTATTCATTAAATCTGAAACATCATTTATTTCTTACTGGTGAAATACCGACAGGTGTACTAGCCCTCAAAACTAAATTCGGCAAAATGTCTCAAGTTCGGGTAAGTGTCCCAAGTATGGGTACTTGACTGTATAAAAAAAAAAGGTCTGATTTTTTAATTTACTTTGCTATAACATTATGAAAAACAAATACGGGTCTCAGCAGATAATTAGCGTGTAAATATTTTGTTCGAAAGCATGTCAGAAGTTCTTTTATCTTCAAGAAGTTAGTGTGTGGGTTGAGGGGAGTGTATTTACTGCTTGCGAAAAATATCTGTGCTCGCCGAAGAAAAGTAATATTTTGGGCAACTTGCAAGCTTTCCTACGACTTTAACTGTCTTGAAACAGCAAAGAGCTTTTTAGACGGGGAAGCATTTATTCAAGAAATTATTAATAATTTCAAAGGTTTAAGAAAAGCTTTTAATCAGTAGTTTCCGAAAGAACAGCAGAAGAAAAAATATCTAACTGACTTTTAGTAGGTACATTAAAATCAATTTGTGTAAAATGCACAACCTTCGACTATGCCAGACTTTTATTGAAACAACAACACCAGACTTTTATTGAAATGACACTATATTCATCCTTGCAAGGGCGCCCATATAGGGGGACAAGAGGGGGCTCAACCCCCCCCCCCTTTGAAATTAGAACTTCCTTGCTTTCAGTACTTTTTTCTTTGCAAAAATGTAAAAACATTTATTCTCCAGCCATTTATGAATAAGTTATTAAAAATGTCAAATTTTAATGACTCTAATCTGTCCTGAAATCAGTTTCCACGGGGAAAATATCCAGCTAAACCTCAGGGGAAATATTTGAGCCCCCCCCCCTTGCAACTTTGCATATGGACGCCCATGCATCCTTGCAACATAAATTTAAATTAATACCGTTAGTGAAATTCCAATGCACTTTTAAAGGTGAATGTTCTTTATTATTCGAAAGGCATTCAAAATGTTTAAAAAAATTCAAATAATATAGGAAAACTCGATCAAGGTGACAAAATTTTATTCCACGATTTTTTATTATAATTACTACATGCTTATTTAATTAATGCGAAGTTTCCATTTGTTTTTTTAGAAACCAGTTTCTGACTAGTGAAACCTGTCTACAACGACAGTTGGAACCTAAAAAGTATTGTTATAGACTGGTTATCGTTATAGACAGTTTGATTATTTATGCTGAGAATTTGCTGGGATCATGGAAAATATTGTCATAGATAGATTTATTGTTATAAACAGCATTGTTATACACAGGTTTCACTATATTTGACTCCAAACTTACGACAGTCGTTCTTTATGCCTAACAGAGATGACAAGGGGCCATTCCACCGTCACTTGTGGGACAAAAATACACTTAAATTTCATTAACATTTCGTCATATCGCTTAATATTTTAATGAAACAGGGTAAGCAATTTTTTTAATCTTTACATTTGATACAAAGATACTCCTGATACAATTATATTTTTACCAAACAATTTTATTATTTAAATTAAAATTTACTTACATATACGTCACATGCGGGACATCCAAAGTCAACCTCTGGTAACTTGCTTACGAATAAGCTAATATTTTTGCTCTATTAATACAGCAATGACGAAACAAATTGTAGATTTTGAAAGCTATGGTTCCAACGTAAAGGAACCATATCTCATTAGTTTAGAAACAATTATTTAAACTATTGAAAAAAAAATATGTATCTGCACATTCCATTGAAAATGGTCATTTTGTCCCGCACGTGACGGTTCCTATATTTCATAAAAAAGAAATAATTTTTGAAGAAAGTTTTTGCTTAAAAAGTCACACATGCATTTGTGATTTCTTAAGCAACAAAATTTTGTTCATCATCCTTTTAAATTACTATTTTTTATGAAATATATGAAGCGTTACGTGCGGGACAAAATTACCGTTTTCTGTGGAATAGCCCTAAGTTGGTTTGGAAGTTTTCAGAACCTATTCGTAACACTGAACATATAAATGGGCTACATGGACCGGCTTCGGGAAGGGTCATATGCAAGGGGAAGTTTTTAGCAATCGAAGCGCTCCGAAAGTTTTCAAAATTATTACAAAAAAAACTAGTATGTTGTGGCCATCACGAAACTTTCTTCTATATTTTTCCTTTTTTTTTCTGATTCCTCCCCATGCTTGACAAGGAAGCAAAACTTGACGACTATCCCAATGTCTTAATTATTGCAAAAGCAAAGCAAAGAGCGAAAATTGAAAGTTATTTTAAAAGCCTTGCTTGAATTAATCACACATATTTTATTTGTTAGCAAACATAAGATGGCAACAGTTAAAAATTTTAAATCATTGAGATAATATTTCCTATCATTTCCATACAATTAAAATCACGAGAAATACGCAGACGACAATCTATTACGATTTATCTTTCTTATTGTTGCATTAATAAAAATATTTTTATTCGCAAAAAAAAAAAAAAAAAATCAACACCTCTTGGAGCGATCGGCGTCAAAATTGAACCAAAGCCTGTTTACATATGGATTCACATATATTCCAAATTTCAACCAGAACGTAGCATTACTTCTTGAGATAGGGCACTCAAAATGGAAAAAAAGAACGGGTGATTGCGCTACCCCCTTTTTAGCTGTTGACACAAAAATAAAATCAGTTCTTATACCCACTAAGGGCTACTTGCCGATAAATGTTTCTTTCATTCCGTTCATTATTTCTTGAGATACAGCAGTCACAATTAACGACAAAAAACGTTCTATAGCTCAACCCCCGTTTGAGTTATTGACACCAAAATTGAATCAGCACCTGTTCCTGTTAATACCAACATATGGACCAAATTTTGTTTGATTCCGCCAGTTACTTCCTGAGGAACAGCAAGCACGCGTAACTCGAAAAACGTCCCATTGCTCCACCCCCCTTGGAGGAATTCGCGCCAAAAACTAATGGGCACAAGTTCACATAGGGGCACATATGTGTACTAAATTTCGTTCGATTTCATGAGGTAGTTTTTGTTGTAGAGCGGCCACAAAAAACTGGTCACACACAGACGTGACACACATACACACACACACACACACACACATACACACACACACACACACAGACAGACAGACATTTTCCAAAAATGGTCGAAATGGACTCGGCACACCTCAAAACGTTCGAATCCGTCAAAATTCGAAATTCGAAAATTTGCACGAATCCAATACTTTCTTCTATATATTAGATATAGAAGAAAGTAAAAATCTGAAAAAAATATATATATATTATTATTATTTTCAATTTAATTTGAAAAATGAAATTATTGTTACTGAAAAACTATGCAGAATATTGCTGTACTTGTACTTCTTTTGTATACTCGTATGTCAGTTGTTTCATCAGTCATCACCGTGGAACATAGTGCTTACTGTTTTTTTTTTTTTTCTTTCTTATTGACATTTTCACTAATATAAGTTAAATGATTTTGTAATGGGGTTGTTTCTTTCAGTAAAAAGTACTACTTTTTAGTAACTGAAATTGATAGAATAAACAAAAATAATAACATGGAGCCAGAAAAAACTTTTCTTTTCCCAACAGTTTTTTTTTAATTTAATTTTTTTAAATGTCTGATTTCGGAAATAAGGAGTGATCTTTATGACGTCAGAAATGATGCACTTTCGCGAGCTTAATGTTTACGCTCTGCTGTCAACCGCGTTGCCAGGACATGATTTGCCAGGACATGATGGGATTGTTTCCGAAATTTTAAAAGTATTTTTTTTTTTTTCTGAAAGAAAAAAACATATTAGGATTTAACCATTTTTTAAGTAATTTGACAAAGTTTAATATTTTTTGATAACCGGTGCGCAGTTTCAATCCCAGGAATAACACTCTAACGTAACGATATATTTCACGAGATATGTGTTTGGCAAAACACAAAACCTTCCGGAAACAACAGTCTGGTTACGGCCGTGACTTCGGGTATATGGCCGCGAGCAGTGGGTTGAGCACCCCTTGCTAAGAAGACTCTCGATCAAGTCACCTCTCAAACAATGACAAAGGGTTATATATGGTCTGCCGGCCGTAGGTTTGGCACCATAGATGTAAAACGATCAAGGGGTTGGGCGAACGGTAGCAAGAAAGGGACAATAGCACAGAAGCAGGCACAGATCTAGGATTTTTGATCTGGAGGAGGCGAAACAATCCGATGGAAATTATGTAAGTAATTCAAGGGGTTGGGCGAACGGTAGCGAGAGAGGGAGAGTAGTAGGCAGGGATCCTGGGTTTTTGATTTGTTTGGGACGAGGGCTAACTGAGGTCTTTGTTTGGGACGAGGCCAACTGAGGTCTGAGAGGTTTAGAAGGCCCTCATGTAAGGTGCTACGAACTTTACAAAAAACTCTTTTTTAATTATTCTTCCCACCGTATTAGTAAAATGAATATCTTCTTAGGTTAACTGCATAAGTCACTTGCGCTAGATAATGGTGAGACAATCTGTTACGTTTTTAGAAAGTGCACTTTTTATCAAGAAACATTATCTTTCTGGCACAGCACTATCTTCAACCGTAAAGCAGTGTTTTTAAAAGTAAGGGAATTGGGGGGGGGGAGTAGTAGTAACTTACTTTTTTCAAAATGAACAATTGGAAATTTGTTCTAAAAGTTACAGTACACAAAGAACGAACAATATATTTTATAACAAACTTGCCCTGAAATATGATTTCTTATTCTTGGCAGTAAGTTTGTACCTTTTTTTACTTTCTTCTATATTTAATATATAGAAGAAAGTATTGGATTCGTGCAAATTTTCGAATTTCGAATTTTGACGGATTCGAACGTTTTGAGGTATGCTGAGTCCATTTCGACTATTTTTGAAAAATGTCTGTCTGTCTGTGTGTATGTGTGTGTGTGTCACGTCTGTGTGTGACCAGTTTTTTGTGGCCGGCTCTACAGCAAAAACTACCACATGAAATCGAACGAAATTTGGTACACATATGTGCCCCTATGTGAACTTGTGCCCATTGGTTTTTGGCGCGAATTCCTCCAAGGGGGGTGGAGCAATGGGACGTTTTTTGAGTTACGCGTGCTTGCTATTCCTCAGGAAGTAACTAGCGGAATCAAACAAAATTTGGTCCATATGTTGCCATCAACAGGAACAGGTGCTGATTCAATTTTGGTGTCAATAACTCAAACGGGAGCTATAGAACGTTTTTTGTCGTCAATTGTGACTGCTGTATCTCAAGAAATAATGAACGGAATGAAAGATCGGCAAGCAGCCCTTAGTGGGTATAAGAGCTGATTTTATTTTGGTGTCAACAGCTAGAAAGGGAGTAGCGCAATCGCCCGTTCTTTTTTTCCATTGTGAGTGCCCTATCTCAAGAAGTAATACTACGTTCTGGTTGAAATTTGGAATATATGTTAATCCATATGTAAACAGGCTTTGGTTCAATTTTGACGCCAATCGCGCCAAGAGGTGTTGATTTTTTTTTTTTTTTTTTTTTTTTTTTTGCGAATAAAAATAGCTTTATTAATGCAACAATAAGAAAGATAAATCGTAATAGATTGTCGTCTGCGTATTTCTCGTGATTTTAATTGTATGGAAATGATCGGAAATATTATCTCAATGATTTAAAATTTTTTAACTGTTGCCATCTTATGTTTGTTAACAAATAAAATATTTATAATTAATTCAAGCAAGGCTTTTGAAATAACTTTAAATTTTCGCTCTTTGCTTTGCTTTTGCAATAATTCAGACATTGGGATGGTCGTCTAGTTTTTGCATGTGTAATTTTGTTTTTGTTGGGAATATTGCATATTGTCAAGCATGGGGAGGGATCAGAAATAAAAAGAGAAAAATATAGAAGAAAGTTTCGTGATGGCCACAACATACTAGTTTTTCATGGAGCAAAATGAAGAATAAAATATTTTTCTATTAGATCAAAGATATGTTTCAACAAATGAACAATTAAATTAAAGAATTAAACAATAAATGAAGAGAAAGTGAAACAAAATAGACGAATAAATAAATAAATTACTTAATATATGAGAAACAATTAATCTTCTTTACTAATAATGAAGCTGAAAGTCTCTCTGTCCGGAGGATGTCTGTAGGATGTCTGGATGTCTGGATCTCTGTGACGCGCATAGCGCCTAGACCGTTCGGCCGATTTTCATGAAATTTGGCACAATGTTAGTTTGTAGCATGGGGGTGTGCACCTCAAAGCGATTTTTTGAAAATTCGATGTGGTTCTTTTTTTATTACAATTTTAAGAACAAAAATATTATAAGATGGACGAGTAATTTACGAAATTATCATAACGTGGAAAACGTAACATGGGCAAAAACCAATTAGCGAGATACGAAATTATCATAACGTGGAACCGTAACATGGGTATAAGCCAATTGGCGAGAAAATTCACCATACATGTGTAAATATACAGGCGAACCAAAAGACCTTTTAATTTTTCTACTACGGGCAAAGCCGTGCGGGTACCACTAGTGATTGAATAAAATAGTAAATGAAAATAAGTAAATGAATAAATAAATATAAGGGAATTATTAAAGGACGGAATGTAAATGAAATAATTAATAAATGAATACGTAAGTGATTGACTTAAATGAAAGGTGCTATTTCACTTTGCTCCATCCACTTTGCCCCGCATGCACTTCACTAACTGAACAAAAAGCAGTTAAAATACAAATTAGCTTAATATTAAACAAATAAATACTGCACCGAATATTAGTAGGTCTCAATTAATATTGAAAACGATAATGCCAAGAACTTTATCATTTAATAATAACAACAATAATTTTGACTTACAATAAAATATTACAATGCGAGTGCAGTCTAACTCGCTTATAACGAGCCCTGTTGTAACGAGAACCCGGATTTAGGGAGGAAATCAGAGATACTTGGTTGGTACAATATTAAATCTATGGGATCAAAACTCGCTTTTAACCGGCAAACTCCGCTTAAAGCGAGCAATATTTCTGTGATTCATAAAATGTATGAGACTTCCAGCTAAGTTTATCGTTTTTTTGGGAAATTTTTTTTTAACATTTCGAAGTCAACTGAAAGTTAGTGGTAAGTGATATATCCTGAGAATAAACGATGACAGCTCTTTTTTGAGCAATCACGATTGCTTATTGTTCTCATTTGACTGTTTTGAATTCCTATCATTTTATTTTCCCACCAGCACCCTGTGCCAGCACCACCGCCGCGTCGACCGGCCTCATGAAGCTGCTCCTCCTGCGAAAACCGGCTCCAGGTTGCGCCCATATCCTACACACACACACGCATACACACACATGCCTACACACACATACACACTCATGCCTGCACACAGACACATATGCCTACATACCCACACACACACACACGAACGCCTACACACACGTGTACACACACAGCACTGCATACACAACACGCACACACATGCATACATACACACACACGCACCCTCACACATGCGCCAATACAAACACACACGCGCATTCATACACACACACACGCTCGTTTTTCTTGACTGGAATAGACTGCATGCACTACTACACAGTTAAAATACTAATATTACCAGAGAGATGATGACTCTAACAGCAGAGGAAATATTTCTCTATTTCACTTTGCCCCACGTTGCCCTACTAAGTTATTTATTAACGGCAGGTTCATATCATTTTTGTAACCATTTGTATCATTTTGGTAAACATTTTTTTTTTTAAACTTTACAGAACTAACTCTCGTTTACGTTACATCGTTCAAAATGTAAGACAGACATCAGTTTTTAAAAATAGAATTTTTGCACACTCTACTATATATATATATATATGTATATATATATATATATATATATATATATATATATATATATATATATATATATATATATATATATATATATTAAAGCTAAAGTATGTTAAAGTATGTTTTACGGATTATTTACGGGGCGGGAGATAGGGCAGGGGCCGTCGCTTCCACCGCCCCTTTCTTAAATCCGTGCTTGTACAGTAGAACCATGCGCAACAATAACCTTACCTTTCACACAAAACACGATCAAGGGGCTACCTATAAATGATGACACACCTTTTCCAACATATTTGATTTCCGCCCCCCCCCCCTTTGTCGTTAAGTGTCACACTTCACTTTATACTCCCCCCCCCCCCTTCTTTGTCACGCGTCGCGCTATTTTTCAAAAATATATCCTTATTTTAAAAAATGCCAGAAGTCACACTTCTTGTTAACCCCTACCCCCTTGTCACAAACTGTCACAATAATTTTACCACCCCCTTCACCCCTCAACGTGTGACATCATTTATAGAAAGCAGTCAATCTCATGCTTTTAATATCAACAACGAATTCTATTAAAAATAAAGTTTTATGTTTCACACCGAGGAATAAGTTAAAACTAGCAAATTTTAGCTGCAACTATCTTATTGGGATAAGTTTCAGCAATGAAATGGTGATGAGCAGTACGTTATCGCTTTTTAAGCCAGACATAAGGCAGAACTACATGCAATGTACTGACAGTCTGTTTATGACACCCAGAGGCTGCAGTGTCGTCTTTGTTACAGGCTCATCAGTCTGGAATAGTCAATAATGAACTGTAGTCAGGCATTTTCAGCTTCAATGAGAAGATATCTGCTCCAGCTAGGTCATTGACTATTCCAGACTGGTGAATCCTTAACAAGGATGAAACAGCAGCAGAGCTAGATAATGTAAACGCACTTGCGCAAGCCGTGCGCGGATACATCCGCTGACGTGCGGATACATTCGCCGCGGAGTTGCACGTCGTCCGATAATCGTAAAAGTTCTTAAATAAAAGATAAGATTAGATCAATTGAAGATCAATTTGAAATGAATAAGAAGTAAAGATAATATCTTTACTTCCAATTCGTTTTAAATTGATATTGATATTATTTATTTAGATTTAAAAAAATTATTACAAGATAGTATATACCAGGGGTGCAGAAAATGTTTTTACTGCCAAATTTGCCCCAATTTATATGAGAGTTTCCCCAAAATTTTACAATATGTTTTAATGTTTCAGTTAAAAATTCATTCATTACTATAGCTATAGATAATTTTGAAAAGCCGGATCCGACATATTCTGCACCCGTGGTATAAACATCAAAGCGTTCGGTGGATGTATTCGCTGCGGGCACGCGCATCTCACGATAACCGTTCAAATTCTTACTTCTAATTTGTTTTAAACTGATATTATTTAATTAATTTGTTAAAGTTATTAATGGATAGTATATACGTAAGTGCGTAAGGTGGATACATTCGCTGTGGGCATGCGCATGTTGCGATAATCGTTCAAGTTCTTACTTTTCATTTCTAATTTATTTTAAACTGATATTATTTAAGTAATTTGTAAAAATTATTAATTGATAGTATATACGCAAGTGAATATATTCGCTGCTGTGCGGATACATTCGTTGCGGGCACGCGCATCTTGCGACAATCATTCAAGTTCTCCCTCTTTACTTCTAATTAGTTTAAAACTAATATTGCTAATGGAACGTAACGTAAAACGTAGTAATCATAGCTAGATAATATGGACGGACGCAGATACAGTCGCTGTAAAGTAAAATATTTGCTGCTTTGCGTATACATTCATAGCGGACATACGCATCTCGCCATAATCCCAAGTAATGTTCCAGTTTTCCACTTATTCTTTTTTGTCCTTCTGCTAAAAAATTACTAAAATGTTAGTTCTCCCTTTTCTCCTATGCATCAAGTGGTGACAACTGAGCAATTCTTTTCATGTGGCTTTGTATTTCCTTTTTTTCTTTTTTTTTTTTTTTTTTTTTTTTTTTTTTTGTGCTCATATCAAATACAAAAGCACCTCCGTGACTTTAAAGCTTATCATATGGGGCCAGCAAGTTCGCACTTGCCGTATTTTTGGAAGTTTGCACCGCACCCGGCTAGCGTCGCGCTTTCAGTTTAACAAACAATGTTAAAGAAAAGTTGTTTCTCTCCGGGGTTTTTTTTTTTTTTAGATATTTGGAACGCAGTTTAAACAGATTAAATATTTCAATTTAAAAAAAAAATCTGAATTACTTACTGATAGTTAATTACCCTAAATATGACAACCACGGACTTTGCCGATTTTCGGATCGCTGCCGAAAATTTTTACATTGCGCATGAAAAAAACTTTGAACGATCGTCTTTATAGATGTTTATAAAAGTTATGAACTTACTGTGAAATAACTACAGGATAAACTCGCTAAAATTTCAGCACCTTAGTCCAAAAATAGATGCTTAAAGCAGGAGATTCGGAATTTACCGCGAAATAAGAATTCCGCAAATTTCTCCGATCTTTACTCGAAAATTTGGACATTTTTCCGATTTTAGCTCAATCCTTTTAACTAAAAACTAAAGACATAAAATACATTCTGACATAATTTTAAATTAGCTTCCCGTTAATTAAAAAAGACTGAAATTTCAGTAGAAGCTAAACTGTAAGAAAAAGGCGGAACACGTCGATTATGAATTCATCAGTTTTTTGCATAGTTGTTCGCGTAGGGGAAAATAACCGTGTTTAATAATGTTACACTGTAAGAAATTTCACCGTTAGAATACGGTCAGTGACCGGCAGAAAATGGTCCGGTCACTGCCCGTAAAAATAATATTCTGCCCGTAATCTTTCATGACCGTAAAAATAATAGGTTTGCCCGTAATTTCCTCCCCGTAAAATAAAAGGGGAGTGACCGTAAATTGACAATGTGCCCGTGAAAATTATATTCCTTTTTCTACGGCCACTGCCCGTACATTGACTATGTGCCCGTAAAAGCTAGAATTTGTTTTCTACGCCCATTGACCGTAAATTGATATTGTTCCCGTAAAAGCTAAAATTTATTTTCTAGTCCTATTGCCCGTAAATTGATATTGCTCCCGTAAAAGCTAGAATTTATTC
The DNA here is from genome assembly GCF_026930045.1 of Uloborus diversus. Lineage (NCBI taxonomy): Eukaryota > Metazoa > Arthropoda > Arachnida > Araneae > Uloboridae > Uloborus > Uloborus diversus. Next base: position 31,729,211 of record NC_072731.1, on the reverse strand, counting down.
TCTACGCCTATTGCCCGTAAATTGATATTACTTCCGTAAAAGCTATAATTCGTTTTCTAGGATCACTGCCCGTAAATTGGCGTTATGCTCATAAAACTTTTCTATGGTCACTGCCTCCTGTAAATTAACATGATGTTCATAAAAAAATGTCATTCTTTATCGTCACTGCTCACAAATTATTAGGTGCTTTAAAACTTAGTTTATTGTCATATAAGAACCAAGTTATAAATAAAAGTTTTAAGAACACAATAAAATGCAAGTCATTTTTACAGTTCAATTAATGCGTAAAATAGGCTAACACTGTTAGTAATGCAGTTTGAGGACCCCACTTGCCAGAATTATAAATATTCTATTAAATGATCTCTAAAAATGAGAATGCATGTTTAAGAGAGAGAAGTATAAAAAGAAATATGGAAAAAATCCCGTGAAATAAGGGAAACTTAACTGAAAAAAAAACAAAAAACAAATTCAGTAAAGCTTTTTTACTGTATGGATTATAGTAAAATACAACACTTAATATTTTATGTAAAATGCTTACATACACAATAATTTGTTTCATCGCTAAAACACATGTTACCAACATTGGCAACTAGTGTTTTTTTAATGGTTCGTCCATTGCCTTTACTTGTTTGCTAACCTCGTTCATTCAAAGAACATAGAACATTCAAAAAAGGTATATAAATTATTAAAAAACATATTTATACTTCATATTTAAAAAGTTATTAATTAATTAAACTATACATAAATTAAAAACTTGTGCAGTCGACTTCAAAAATAGACTGCATTTTTTACTAGCTAGCATAAACTTGTGGATAAATTAATTTTTAAACACCATAAGTATCCATTAAAGGTAAGCATCTCGAAAACAATTTTATCGAGAGAAAGAATTTTAGCTCAAAAATTATTACCAAAAAAATATGTGAGCATGTCTACATAAGAAATAAGAAGAGACAATATCCAGAAGTGTCAACAATGAAAACAAAGAGTTTAAAACATCAAAAAGGTTTATTTTACACTAATTACAAGTTAAATAACAACATAATTACAAATAAGCTTTTTCGGAAGAGAAATTATGGTCAAATTTTTCAAAACTTGGTTGAATCACTTTTTCCAAATCTTTATTCCTTTTGGATCCTTTAGTTCAGTAACTTATCCAAAATATTGCCCTAAAAAGAAATCACCATAAGGAAAATTAAGAATGATTTATTTTTCACACATTTAAAGCAGAGCAGCATTCTCACTAAATAGTAGAGACATACAGAGTAGCACTTTGGCCGAGTTACTGAGTACTCGGCCTTTTATTACTCGGCCGAGTACCGAGTTACCGAGTACTCGGCCTTTTATTACTCGGCCGAGTACCGAGTTACCGAGTACTCGGCCGAGTACCGAGTACTCGGCAGAGTTTCAAGTACCAATTATGTTTTAAGAAGAACCACTGACACACATGTGATGAATTTTGAACTTATTGGAATAGTAGTATAAACTTCCTTGTCCATATAATAGTTTTTAAAACTAAATTCCTGCTGAAATTTAATTACGCATTATATATATACAATTTTGTTTGTGTCAAAAATTTTACAAAAAAATAATTTTTTAAATTAAAAATAAATAAATAAAAGGTATGATTAATCAAGTTGGAATTAAAACAAATTACAGTAAAATCCCTCTAATGCGGACACTAACAGGACAAATTTTTTTTCTGCAATATAGAGGTGTCCGCAGGACAGGGGTTTAATAATGTTATTTGCATTGGAACTGGGGAATTAAAAATTTTCCGCATAAGAGGGGTGTCCGCCTTTGAGGGGTGTCCGTTAGGAAGGGTTTCACTGTATACCAATCAATTATAGTTCTAATCTGCCAAACATAAATAATTTTTAAAAGCAGATAAAACAAATGTGCAGGAACACTCCAGACCGCGTGTTTCTGCCCCCCCCCCCCCCCGTTACAAGGAACGTCTTTTTCAGTGCATAACATGTGAGCTAAAGAATGTAAAGACATTCAACAAAAAAATACGACTTTTGTCGGATGCTTTTAAATCTACGAGCCCCCATTTTGTGCATTGAAAAAGGAATTCCTTGTAATACCAAAACACGTGTCTGCAGAGTTCCTGCACTGTACTTTTAAGGTTGTTTTATTTTTTAAGCAAAGGTATTTTTACATTTTTTATAACTAATTTTTGTTTGTAGCAAAAATCCATTTTTAATATAAAAATTCCATATTTTCTATACTTACATTTCTTGCGTAATTTTTAATAAATTAGTTTTATTAACTTTGGGGACATTAAAATAAAGATTTATTCCATTGAAGCATTACAAACTTCATTATTCTCAAAATTTAAATTTGACTTATAAATTTTAATTGTAAATGATTGCAGAATATAATGCTTGCTCTTTTTTTATAAATTTAAGTATCTGTCTTGGACAATATTCAATTTTTTGCAACTACTCGGTATTGGCCGAGTATCTGATCAGAATTTGGCCGAGTACTCGGTACTCGGCAAATTGGCCGAGTAGGCCGAGTACCGAGTAGTTACCGAGTACTCGGTACGTCTCTACTAAATAGTGAAAATCAAAATAAAGCATTTTAAAGCACCCTATTTTTTTCACCCCTTTCCCTGGTTTCATAAGGTTTTCCTCCCTAATATGATGTTCAAAGGATTTTTACATAATTTCCAGGAATCCTAGGAAAAAGCACATGCATACATAGAAATATAAGCTATAATAAAATTAAACAAAAAATTAAGGCTAGATCAAAAGACATCGTAACTGCTAAAATGTATAAATCTTAAGCTTAATGCATAAAAGCTGGTAAACATGTAAATATCGAAAAATTTGTTTCATCAAATCAAACGAATGACAAAGAAAAGCATTTTTCCGACATCAATTCAAAATATGTGGTCTGTTTTGAAAAGAAAACAAAATGAGGTTATGAATATTTAGTGAACATCAATTTCAAAAAAAGAAAAAAAATCAATTGAAAACATAAACAATAATGATGATCATTAAGAGATATAATTAAACATAAAGCACTTTGGAGTCTTGCAAAGATCTCGGGGGAAACCTGCAACTGTAGTACAAGTATAAGGGGAAATTTCAGGGAAAAAACATTTTGGCATTTTTAGTGCCAATACTGGGCTATTTCCTGACGGGCATCTACAGTATGATAAACAGATATTGAAAACACCTTTTTTCAGAGCATAAGCATCTAAGCTTTTGGACCCCATACATAAGCATGATAGCAGATTTTCTAATAGAGGGGCTAAGGGGGGCCACAAGGGATAAATAAAAATAAACTATTTTATTAGATAAATTTTCATTCATTTTCCCATACATAAATAAAACTTTTAAACAAATTTTATAAATAAAAACATAAAACATATTTGAATAAAACCACTTTTGTTCGCTATGGGAATAATATCGGATTCCGAGTCCAGTCCTAAAGGATGCATTTGTACTGGTTTAATATTTCTATTTTTTTTCCAAGTTCGAAAAGAAAAGTAAAGACAGAAAACATGTTGCATTGTTGGAAGGAAAAAGAAACTCCGGGAATCTTCAACTCCTTTACCCCAAAATAAGAGACAGCAAATTTATTAATCAAAATTTTTTTAAGTACAAAGAAGCTAACCAATGTATGACTAACCAATTTTTAATGCTTGAAAGAACTGTCATGGAAAAATTAAGTTTTTTAAATCAATTTCAATTTTTTCCTCCATACATTCAGAAAAAACTAGTTTTAAATTTTAAACTTTAAATCTTTTTGGATTTCCTTTTTAACTGAAAACTTATTTCATGCTCAAGATCCATATAGATGTTCCAATAAGTGAAAATTTTCCCTTGTGTATGTCAGTTGATCGTTAAAAAAAGATCTATATTCGGTACTTGACCCAGTAGCAAGAACTTGGGTCAAGTACTCAGTAATCATCCTAAGAACTACTCAACTACACTAAATTACTGCAATCAATAGTAGGACAATGTTTTCAACCACACATGCACACTGGGTTTTAACATGCATACCCACCAACTTTGAAAAAGCTCATCATTTAAATTAGGGATACATTGAGTATGCAGTTGATTTTTGGTATACTGATGGCTATTTGGCACACAAAACCGAATACTTGGTTTGGCTGAATACCTTAATATTTAGTCAGCAACTGAATAGTAAATAACATAAATAGTTGACAATTAGTAGGCAAACAATTTTTTATACAATGAATGTATAGTACTCTAGTACAAACTTCCAACCTGTTATTTACTAATATTATCACATTTGGGTAATTCTTCAGAAAACGTAACTTTTGAATGCAAATATTTTTCAATCTCGAAACCTTTTGTTTCCTTTTTTTTCCCGTTCTTACATGAAAGTGTTACCTACTAGAAGTAACCATAAACAATGGCCCAGCTAAGTTTTAATTATTTTACGCATAAATGAAAAATAAAATAATCCCTTGTTCGTAGAAATTTTTTTTATAAAAAGAAAAAAAAACTTTTAGTATTTAAAAAATGAGGCCAATTTAATATCAAAGTAGTAGTTTTGTTAATTGTGCAATCAATCAGCTATTTTAATTATTAGTGGGAATATAATATTAAGTTCTCTTAATTAAAGTATGGTTTAATTAGTAGTTTCAAATACATGTAAATACTACTAAAATGAACTAAACCACAATATTAAAAAGTTAAATATACTTAAACAATTATCATTTGAGGCACTTGTGAAAGGAATAATTAATAAATAAGTATATACTTTTAATTAAGTTATTAAGCAAAATAAACAGCCACACAAGGTGTGTGACATGCCACGGAAATGAAATTCACACGTTACGAACCAAAAATAAACTAAAATAAAACTTATTATTCAAAAATTGGTGGCAGGTTTAAATCGATATATTTTTGATGAAATTAAAAATCATTGTTAAATGAATTGTTCCTAAAATTTTTTACTGTAAAAGGCATGTGACAGAAAAGTTACTTTTTGAAGAATGACTCATTTAAGGTGATTTTAGTGCAAGAGAAAACATTCAGATGTTACATTTAAGTTTCGTAGCTTTTCACTTTCTTTTATATCTTACGCCACATAAACATTTTTTTTTACCGCTTATAAGTCATAAGTATGAAACTAAACTCAGTGGCGCAAAATTAGAGGCAATCCCACCGTGCCCACATCAATCTTCATGACAGAGGGCTGTGGGGTGCAAAGGCAGGTGTTCTAGTAAGGTGGTCAGCCGAACGTGGAACCTCCAGTGTTTAGTTTCCAAGCATGCTTGGTACTCATTTTATTGACCCACTTATGAGATGAAAGGTCGAATCAACTGTGCCCAACGGGGAATTAAACTCAAATCTGCAATGAGGAGGCACAAAGTGCCACTAGACTTCTTAGGTATGAAACACTAAGCAGAAAAAATCAATTTGTGAAACGTTTCTCGTCTCACAAATGTTTAAAAAAGGCAATTTATAACGTGCAAAGAAAACACTCAGAAATTAAATTTTGCAGCATTTTGATTTCAGAAGTTTTACCATTCAAAATATTATGTAATGCTTAAAACAAAATAATTAATCTACAGAAAATAGATAAGCATCCTCAATTCTGAATTGCCATAAAATACAAAAATTACATTTTTTAGCCAAATATTCAGTCTTCAGTCAAATATTTGACTAGAATTCTAATAAAATATTCGCTCAAAAACATAATTGAACTATCAAATAATCCAAAAGAAATCAATAACCAAACTCTCGACAACAAACATTCTTTTATAACACTATTTAATTAAAACACTAAAGAAACAATCATTTAAAAAACACAAAGGTATCTGTTCCACAATAGTGGAGGCTCATCCCCTAAAAGACGGTGCCTCAAAGAAGGACATTCCTAAAAAAGACACCCTTACAGTAAATTTTATTAGCAGTCTACTTTTGGTTCTTTTCAATACTAAATGAGTGTTACTGATATGATTAATATAATTCTTAGATTGCAAACATCGCAATTGGAAAACAAAATATCAAACATATCATACTATTTTGAACACGCTTAAAATGAATTTCTGCTAAGATAAACTACATTTGTGATCCCTGTCCTTTTGATTGTTAATGATTGATATTTGGATAAGATAAACTAAGGTGAAGGCCAATAGATTATAAAGGTCCCTTGGAGTTAGTTTTAATAAGGTTTGACTGTATTTTCAAAATAAATATGGAAATCTGTGCATCTTACATGCAACGATGGATACAAGGTGAGGGTCATAATTCTCTGCCGACATTATTATCCAATCACTTTGTGCTCAAATATACTTAATGAATAACCTGCAAACAATTGGAGTATTTTTTTTTTTAAATTCACTTAATATTTTTTAAAGTAAAAATCTGGAATACAACTTCTTTTCATTGCTTTTAAAATTAATTAGTATTGTTTATGTCCCACAAGGTGCTTTATTTCTGGATAAGTTATTGCTTTAATTGACACCCAAGTATTTTCAGAATTTTTTATGCACCTTAAAAATATTCTTCAGCATGATCAGCCCTAAAATAGCAGTATCTAACCCCCTGATATCAACCTTTTCATCATTTATAAGTTGTACCACAAAAGATGGCTAATGCACTTCTTTTGTCATAAGTAGGATCAGGCCCGGCATTTTAACTACTGTGAATGCGTTAGGCATTAGGATCGGCAATGGGGTTAAAACCAAGGATTCTGGGAGGAATTGAGCCCCTAAAACCTCCTAACTGGCAGCGTCCGTGCATACCCTAGCCATGCTCATATTTTTTTCTTGGAAGAAAGGGAGGGGGGAAATCCCCCCCTCCAATGATGAGCATGGATGGGTATGCAGTGGGACAGCCAGGGTTGAGATTTTAACTGTTGAAAGCTGCCCAAGTATCCTTGGTTGTAGCACATGTTGCCAATCCGAAATACAGTAGTTTATGTACGTATAAGGCAAGGGGGCCCATATAGGGGTGAAGGGGGGCTAGAGCCCCCCCCTTGAAATTAGAATTTCCTTGCTTTTAGTACTTTTTTCCTTGCAAAAATGTAAAAACATTTCTCCAGCCATTAATGAATAAGTTATTAAAAATGTCAAATTTTAATGACTCTAATCTGTCCTGAAATCAGTTTCCATGGGGAAAACATATAGCTAAACCACAGGGAAAATATTTGAGCCCCCCCCCCCCTGCAACTTTGCATATGGGCGCCCTGCCTATACAATACAATACAAATAGGACGTGTTCTCATACCTATACAATACAAATAGACTACCTAAGATTACAAAATGAAGAGTTCTGTTTTCGTGTCCAGTTCATCGGACATCACTCTGTGGCACAATTATACTGAACATTTTATATTCTTTTAAATTTATTATAAAATTTTATTATTTCATATCGATAACATTTAAATACAACAGCGACCAGAAATAAAAGCACTGAATACAAGTAACAAGTAGAAAAATTAAAATTGTTAGTTTAAGAGCAAAGAAACTGATCATCGCTCAATAGAGTTTAGAAAAACATTTCTTAAAATAAAATATTAATACATACCTCTAAATAAATTCCGATGAAACACTTCTTGATCCAGAAGTTATTTTTCATCCAATTGTGCAAACTGGATCAAACTTTAAAGCAAGGATTGTCTGGGTGAAAGAAAATTCAACTAAGTATATGGAACAAAATAAAAACTGGTAGGTATGATTATGCATCATTTATATAAAAAAACTCCAGATTAAATAAAAAATTATTAAATAAAAACAAAAAACCCGACTGCGTAAAAACCAAAAAAACTAAAAAGAAAAATGTATAAGCCCAGTAGTTTAGAATGTATTCAGTACTACTAAATAACTACACCGTTGAAATAGTTTTATAACCGTACACACATAAGACAAAGCATAAATTCAAAAGCAGAACAGAAGGATCAACAGTAACGGCCCATTCCTTTCTGATTCAAGAACCCCGTAAAGTTTGAATGAACGACATTTTCGAAAACGTTTTCGATTTCGGGTAGTTTTTTGAAATTGAAGATCGAAAGATTCAAAACTTTTGGCGATCTTTGATGACATTGGAGAGAGGGGGTTGAGGACTCTCCCCTGAAAAAATTTTGGAACTAAAGTCGTAAAAATACAGTTGGCGATTTTTTGTGATGAGTTTGGGGGGGGGGGGAGGTTTGGAGACCTTTTCCGGAAATTTTTCGAATTTACAAATTTAAATTTGCAAAGGTAAATTTAGGTTTGTGAATTCGGGGGGGGGGGGGGGATCACCCCAATTGCTCCCTCTGTGGATCCACCACTGCCCCTCCCCCACTTCAAGGACCTGCAACCATGACTCCTATAAACCTGCCATTATGATTAAAACACATTCCAGTCAAAAACATTCATACCAGAACCAAATCATTCAAAAGAATAATATGAAACGCGCCTTTGACAACAAACATTCGATTATAACACTATTTGAAGGAAACACTTCAAAAAACAGCAGTACAACCAGGGGGAGCGTTCATGGATCTAGACCCAAATTGAAATGACCAAGAAAATTCAAAAATGAAAATATTTGTGTTTCGCATATAATTTCATTAGTCGTATATAAGAAAACTTGAAGTAAGCACGATTTAAACGTTTTTGAAAGTACTGCATGAAACAAGCCTATTAAATGAAAAAAGTATAATAGGTATTCGTTATTATGTATTGAACTCAGCAGTGACAAATTTTAAAAATGCATAAATGATAAAAACGTATACAAGAGAAACTTATAAACTGTGCTTCACTGTATAATACACAGAGTGGTCCGAAAGCGGGAGTAACCCTTTTTTAATTTTACTATGGTTGAATGTTTGCTGTAAAGTTCAGGCTCCGATCAGAGTACCTACAGTTCGGGGGGGGGGGGGACACATCCTTAAGAGATCCACGGCCCAAGAAATTGAGGGGAAAAAAAAACTAGTACTGAGACTTATTTACGTAAACATTATACACTGCTGGTCTAGGAGAGGACCCACTGAGTTTTTGCAAGGGGGCAAAAATTTATCGAGCTGGGCTTAACAGTTACTTTGAAGTCTTAAGAACTTCAGTTGAACAAGATCCATGTTGCAACACAGCTGAATTCTGCACCATATTCCACTTAATTTGGGCGTTTAGAACATTGCGTTTAAAATTCTGCTCCGAACCCAGCAAAACATCTGCAATAACATGGAGCAGAATTCCGCTGTGTTACGACATAGATGGTGCTCTGCCGATTTTTACTACTTTCAAGACTGTAAAGTGACTGCGTAACGAACATAACACTGAATATACGATGGGGGAGGGGGGTCACCCCGTTGAACCACTCTGTATTCTGTATATTAGACCCTTAAAGAAATGAAATCCTGGCTATGCAACCCCCAATAAAAAGTTATTTGATTTTATAAGTCACATGAACGACTCTCTGAAAAAGGCATACCCACAGTAAATTTCAATAGCACAATCTCACCACTTTAATCACCTCCTCCCCCCTCCCCCCCAAAAAAACCTATACACACCTATGCAAACACAGCCTAAATTTCCTACTAGAAAGACATGGCTTCTCGTCCGCTCAGATTGAGCAAATTGAAAACTGCTTCAATTTCATAGAGACCTGCGATTCAGACAATACAGCAGTTAATGATGTGAACATTCTTCTTACAGTAATTATTATACAAAATATTATATTTTAAGTTATGAATAGTTGTAAGTTATAGTAAAACATAGTATTATTATAGAAATTTACATTTAATTTATAAGTTTAGGCACATTGAACCAGAAACAATTCAGTAATTAATTAAGTGTTGAAAGTTGATAAGAAATACATGTTACATCACATTATTTTTGGTTTATAATAATTGTATGAATAACTGTTTAAAGATTTAGCTACAAAAAAAAAATGTATGAAACATGTTTTAAACATTTATAGCTGTGAAACTAATGAAAACAATGATGTCATTATTTATATTTTGTACTAAAAACGAATCTGTCGTTAAGAGGTAGCCTAAAGCAATTTATTTTCAACTACGTACCTATGTTTTATTTCATTGGTTTAAATGTAACATTTGAGTTCATTAAAAACAATCTAAAAAATGTAACCAATTCCTATTAGTCATTGATCATGGTTATTGAAAACCAGGAATATAAAGCATGCAGAGAATTAGTAAATAATTCATTTTGTCCTCATGCACAACATCTTTAATTAATTACATTAATTTAGAAAAATACTGCAGAAATTTTTGAATGAAACTATGGAAATTAAAACACATGGAGCATAATATGATATTCATTTGTGCGTTTATATTGCATCACGTTTGCATGCATTGTACTATGTAAGTATGTCTCGATATCAATGCTAAATTTCAACGTTACAGCGACGCTTCGGTACTCGCCATCAATCAATGCTCACAAATTATTGTTATCAAAATAGCTAATAAAAAAAGAACAGTGGATTAAAATTACACTTAAACAATAGTATAGAAAAAAAACCACTTACTTAATATTTTGAATCCAGACATTGGAATCACATGGCGAGGCGACGAAGCACGAAGACAACATCTTTCTTTCGATGCCTAGGCGCAATACTTAGATGAGAGCCTGTATGTCAGAGTCCCTACTCTCCAATACGTATATTTCGTTCAGATATTGTGGGACTTATATCATACATTACATATTTAAAAGGTTAAGTTCTTGGAAGGGACTCTAGTTGGAAGACAACATTCGTTCAACACAGGCCATCCATCTTGATTTTTCTCCTTCCCGCTTCTTTGCGTAGAAACACGTGACAACGACACGTGATCTTTATCAGCTAGCATATTACGGGGAATGACCGTATTCTGCACAGATTAAGGGACTGGACGACTGCCCCGTAATTTTACGGTCAACGCAACTTAAATTTACTGTAGTTTTTTTACAATTACGGTCACTGCCCTGTTTCCTCGAAGAAGGGCACTTACCGTATAATTTTATGGCCAATGCGCCTAAATTTACGGAAATTTTTTAGAGTGTACCGGAAATTCAAAAGAAAAATTTTGTTACTTTTTATTCAAATTACATTTTGAACACATTTCCGATTATTTCGAAGAAAGTTCCAAACATTTCATTTTCTTTCTTTTCAAAATAGTTTTATTTCCTGTAAAATGTTGTGAACTGAAAAGAAAAAAAAACACACTATATGCACCGCCCCTGCTGTATCCGCCGCATCGGCAATTTATAAACTTTTTTTTTCCTCGTAAGTGCCGCGGCTTTTACGTCCGAAAATACGGTATAGTTTTGGAATCCTATGTAGATTGGGTTATTAAGGATCCAAAGGCAGATGGGGGACAAGCTCCTAGTGGTATATCTCATCTTCATAAATAGCGCTTTTGCTACTTGATTTATTGCACCTGTTTTTCTCGCCTCCCTCATCAGAGCATTTCCAAGAAGTAGCGAATTGTTAGATTTTTTCTTCATTCTCTGAAATTTGGGTATCCTATTGATTTCTTGACTTGACAGCGTAAGAAAAGAAAGGTCCCACCAATGTATGATCTGCAGTGGAGATATAATTCCCAAAAATATGTGATTTTACGAATGTAAAGATATCGGCTAAAAGAAGCTTAGTTTTAAAATTTTGAAATTTAGCTTAGGTCATTGCATCTATAGGCTCACTTTATTTCTTATGATTAAAAATGTTTTTTCTTTTTTTTAATCCGGGCAATCCCCCCCCCCCGTTTTACGTGATAGGCAATGATTAGCTTGCAGGTACTTTTGAGTTGCGTGCGCAGATATTTTATATTTTTATCTGACTGAACTGCAGTCTCTGAGTATCATAACCGGGCAGTTGGTATAATGCATGTAATATAGTGGTGCATTCAAAAAGCACCCATGTATAAGTCACTATAACACTCTTGAAACTTATCACCAAAAAAGATGGTTACTGCTAAATGTTGCCAGATTTTATCAATTTCTGACTCGCGTGGTTCATTTTAATATAAAGAGAGACAGTCGGGGGTAGGGTTTTTTCTTTTAATTTTTTATTTAATATTAGTTTTTTCTTCTTAATAAATACATAATTGAGTTTTACAATCATTTTCAGACAAGTAAGTGGTGAAAAAAAAATCTTTTAAAACCGCCTTTAAACTGGAGGCAAATCGAAGAAAATCTCGAAAACCTGTGTTAAAAGTTTCATAAGTCCAAAATCCAAAAATCTGTGCTTGCGTAACATCATTTTGAAATTAATTTGTTAACTAACAAAGTTAACGTCATTATTGTTATTATTCTTGTTAATTCTGACAATGATGAGCAAATATAATAAAAACTAATGAAATGAACTCTTAACAGAGAACTGCTGGATAAACTTTTGCTCCGTCGAAAGCTGTTCATGTTATGTAAGTTATCACACGTAGTTGAGGCGCTAAGAATTTCATAAGAGACTCTGCTGTGGGTAAGTGAAGGGCAGTAACTGCGAATTTTTAAATTTCCATTTTATTGCATTTTTTTTTTTTTTCAATTGTACGCTAGCGTTATTGCACAAACTTGCTTATTTGGTTCCCACTGAAAAAAAAAAACGAAAAAAAACGTCTGATTCTAATATTTTCCTGTTGTTGGTTATTGAATCCATTACGCGTTTCTTCAAACATCTCGACAACTCATTTCTGCCTATACTGCCGTTTACCTGCCCAATGAGCTCACTCAATTTTTTCCGAAATATCCAACACATTGGAATAATTAATTAAAAAGTTCACCGAAGCATAAATATATACATTTCAAAGTAAACACAAAGCACTCACCATGCTAATGAGACGATTTGCATCCATTGTCGACCACACCATCCTTCAAGCAATCTTCGCCACCACAAAAATCATCGCTGTCGAAACCAGAAACAATGCACGACTTTGCTAAATCGAAACTTGCCTGCGAAATGCGCGCACCCCGTGACGTACTGATCTCGACCATGGGGGAGCATCAGGCTTTTTGTACTTGAACCCGTGGTTTGCGGGGTCACGCATTTGAACGTGAGAAGCCCTTTGTTTTGTTTTTTTTTATATCGCTTGGGACTTTTGTCTGAGCATCCCGCCTTTAACCTGCGAGTTCACCTCCCTCAGTCGTGAGCATTGCCTTCCCCCACCATTTCTTTTCCTCTTTAAAGATCACCGCTGTTGGTCAGATTCTTTATTTTTAAGAACCCAGGGTCACATTGGATTAGAAGGAAGAGGGGGGCGTTGGACCCCCCTTCGAGAGCGAGAGTATGCAGGGAATATTTCGGAGGAAAAGTGCATTTTTTTAGGGACAGGTGAATGGGGAGGTCAGAAGTCACCAATTATGGAGTTTTATGGCTTTTAAAAATGATGCATTCTTTCTCCCTCGGCAACGAAAAATAGCTCGCGTTTTGGAAGTATAGTGGCAGATGCTGATGTCTTCGATTAAGAACGATCGTCTGGATGCGGGGGTTGCCAAATTCAAGCCATGAACAAAACCAAATCATCAAACTTTTTTTTTCCAGAAAACTGGCGTTTTCGGAATATGAAAATTTGATTGTAAAGATGTCGCTGAGCAGCAGGCGCGATGGAAAACTTTTTTGCAGCACCCCATCCTCAGGGCTTAGTCACCGAACTGGCCAATTAGGCAGCATCTTAGGGCCCATCGATTTTTTTAGGGGCCTCCAAATGACTAAAATGTATTCTCGTGCAACTGCTATTTATAAAACTTTTAGATTATAAAATCAGCCGCTTTTTAAAATCAAATCTGGTAGAACAGAATCATTACAGTATCAAAACATGTTAAAGCCATCCTTTAATAAAATCATTATCGCCGTTTTATAAAGGCAAGCTTACGTAGAGCAGGGTAGGTTAAAAATTGAAAATGGCAGTTATAATATGATAAAAGTTGCAACAGACATAATAAATTTCAGTTAGGTCGCACCAAGAAGCAGAAGAATCGATTTTGGGCAATGAGGATTCTGCCCAATTTTCTCTGCAAGTGATGTGAGAAAAGCGCTGGATATGATCCGATGCATTTTACGACAAAGAGGACGTAATGTTGAAAGCATGGGTGCCCATATGCAAAAATTTTGAGAAGGAGGGATGAGATATAGGGGGGGGGGGGGCTAGGATATCCTGCTAAGCCATGGGGTTTAGCAAGATATTTTCCTCATGGAAAACGATTTCAGTACAGATTAGAGACATTGAAAATTTGATATTTTTAATACCTTATTCACTAATTCACTAATTGCTGGAAAAGAAATTATTTTCATTTTTACAAAGAAAAAGTATTAAAAGCAAGAAATGTCTTAGGGGAGAGCTTGAGCCCCACTTGCTTCCTTATATGGGCGCCCATGGTTGAAAGTCAAAAAAACTTTTATTCACTTTCGATCAATGTTGAATTCTTTACTTCCAAATTCTGTTAATCAAACAACAATGTGCAATTATTTAAACACCTTGTGTAAATAATGAAACATATGGGGTGATTCTTCAAAAACCTGACATTTTCCAATCACATTTAAAAAAAAAATTGAAATGCTGAAAAAAATCATACTTACTCTTTGCTAGGAACTTATTAAGAAAAAACTAGAGGGAACTCACTTTAACTATGTTACACCCTCAAAAGAGGGGTCAAATTTTCATACAGCAGGAGACTGACAATCAGTATCAGGAGAGTAACAAAATGAATTTCTTTATGGGTTATCTAAAATCTAACGATAGTAATAAAGAAATAACTGAAGCCTAAATCAAAAAGTGTGGTAATTAAGTGACAAAACAAAATTTATGTAAAACCTCACTTAACGGACACTCCTAATTTCTTCGAGTACAAGTCCCCCATAGTTTTTCCATATTATTCACTCTGAATAGCTTACACTTCCAATAACGAACATTCATTTAAACGAAGAAAAAATCGATTGCTACATTAAAACTTTCTTTAAGTTAGTCATACACAGTATGATAACATTTACGAAAAGAAAAGTTACCTTCTCATTACCTGCGAATTGTTTTATGGTTCAGGAAATACAAACATAGAATAAAAAGAGAATCAGCAATATTAATAACATATATTTTACTTTTAATTTCAACTACGAAATTTATAGCAACTTCACTAATCTATTCGAGCAACATTTAGATAAACAAATGTCTAACCAATAAATCTCTTTTGGAACGATTCGTCTGAACAACAATAACAAAAAAATTAAATAAATAGATTTTTTCCACTGATACAATTTTTTATTTATGTTTTGCTGAATTTAACTTTTTTTTTCAATCAATTTTATTTTTTAACTAATGTATTGGAAATAAATCTTTCTATTCTACGGGATGCATGACCAATGCTTGAGAAATAATGCTAGGAGAGTGATTTTTTTAGGACAGGAGTATGACATTTTCGATACAATTTGCCTGTTGCGTAAGCCCAGGATTATAATTAAGGTAACTAATGTTATTTTTCGATTCTAATTTCTTAATTCAACTACACACTATATGAGTAGAGTTATTATTTTCCTTTTATTTACCAACAAAATTGTGTCTAGGAGAATGACAGTAAAAATGTTTCATGCCCATTTTTGAACTTCAAAGTTCTAGTAAGAACAGCAGACAAATCATATGAACTTAATACTTAAGGAATCTAACAAAATGGTGAGAATAAACAGTATTGTATCACAGCAAATCTAAAATTCCTTTTTTTAATCTATAATAATTGAACTCATTCCTAGGACAGGAGAATGACATGAAACCTGGGGACAAAGTTTAAAACGATGCAACTTGATGATTTAAATAATTTAATTTATTTAAAGAATGCTATTTTACACCTTTAAATATGTTTAATTTTTTACTACAGATTGAATTTATGAAATGTTGCTATAATTTTTTTAAATAATTTAAGTCCATTTGAAAAACGGTTTGGGACACGCCAAAAGTGTGACTTTCTGGTTATTTAAAAAAATTTGTAGAAAAATCTAAATGAGTTATTGTTTTAATAAGAGTAGAATAACATCAGATAAGTTATTTCTAACTATTAAAAAAATGAAAAAACTTTCTGAGTTAAACAATTTTTGTGCTTGGCTACTGGGACATAATATTGTTAGAATTTTGGAGAATCACCCATTTACCTCGTGTTTCGTAAAATGTCGATTGTTTTGAAACTCTTACCAAACGTCCTTAGAACGAATGTGATTTTAATAAGATGGCAGTGTATTTTTTAAAGATAAAGGAAGAATATTCATTCTGGTATTATTTATTATTATGATATTACTTCTGGTTTCTCAAGAAATAATTTCAATTTCTTGTGTATATATATATATATATATATATATATATATATATATATATATATATATATATATATATATATATATATATATATATATATATATATATATATATATATATATATATATATATATCTATTGGTGCCCTTAAAATTATGGTTCCCAGGTCCACAGACCCATACGACCGTGCGTTAATCAGGCCTTGACTACAACAAGTAATTAGAGTAAATAGTTGAGCAATGCAGCATCCATGAAGTCGGCACTCCAAGTTCCCCAAGGTCTCCCCATATGGCCCCGAAAAAGAGCTTGGCCTAAAGCCCCCGAATACCTTTATCGGACCCTGCCCATCTCATTTATATAGTTCTACTTCTCCTCTTTCAAATAGCTAAACTAATCCTTTTTAATATTGATCCAGCTTTGAGAAATTTTGTTTTTTAAATATGAGCGTTAAACTGGGGATCATGGGGCAAAGTGAAGCAGCGGGGCAAAGTGAAATGGTGAAGTATTTACTCTTCTATTAGCTGCACCTATTTGGTAATGTTTTAACTTTGTAGTATCATATGTATTTTATTCCAGTCAGGAAAACAAATACCGCTGAAGATTAAAGAAATTTGGTAATTTATACTCATATTGTAATCTTTTGTTGGTTGGAAGTCAAAAATTATTTTTGTTACTATAAAATGATAAAATTCTTGTTATTAATATTTTAAATATTAATTTAGAACTCCTAATGTTCAATGCAGTATTAATTTAGTTAATATTAAACTTATTTGCATTTTAAATAATTTGTACATGTAGCCAAGTACATGTGGGGCAAAGTGGATAAGGCAAAGTCAAATAGATTATTTCATTAACCCACATAATCATATAATAAATCACTTACGTTTTCATTTATCAATCAAGTCATTTACATAGTAATTCACTTATTTACACTCATTCATTCACTTATTTTCTTATTCATTCATTCTTTAACTCGCTCCTTCATTTTTCTTCATACACTGGTAGACAAAATTAAGAGAGGGAAGGCATTTTCACATATTTCTCGGAAAATGTCACATAAAACCCGGACAGTTGGTTGCTATATAATGACACTACGGCTACGGCGCTGGTGTCGCCCAAATGATTTTACATATTCTTATTAGCCCGGTCAATTTAGACATAAAAATAGTGATCAAATGACAAAAATTCCGGGAAAGCTAAAATTTTGTAGGGACCTTGGGCTTACTATTACAAATAAGGTGCCAAAAGTCCCCATCGATCCCATGTGCGCTAAAAAAGTTATTCGGGGTCAAAGGTCAAAATTTTAGGTTTTTTGGATTTTTCTCAAAAACGGTAAATTTTATCGAAAAGTACCGCAGGCTAAAGTTATAGATCACAAAATTCTCTATAAAAATGGTCCTTATGATTTTTTTCTCCAAGACCAAACCTTCCTAGATATTGCGTACTCTCAAAAGACAGCCAGTCATTTACAGAATCCCTTCTACTTGCATGGTCTTGAATAACAACTGGCTATTCTAGTCCGTGTGGCATCGTTCACGTACCCAAAGGGGTCGGACCTACTAAGGGCATGGGCGCACCCCTCAATATCGCAGAGCCCCCCCCCCCCCCGTAAAAAGCAAGAGTCCCCCTCCAAAAACTGAGCAAAATATCCCTCAAAGCAACCCCCCTTTTAAATGTTTTTTGAGCTCTCAAACTGTAACCACATTTCATACAATAAAACATAGTTTGGCTGGCGAGTCACATTATTATCTTGGCTTCTGACAATGTTTGGCCTTAGTGATACATTGTGAGTAAAATTTCTGGATTCTAATCTGACTCTAAGAAATCCATCTCTCTTGGTTAGACAACAAACTGTGTTTGACGCTTCTTTGTCTAATTTTACGCATCGTCTCACTGCTTTAGTATAACGTAAGGTATTGGAAATCATATAATTCAGTAGTTACGCATTCAAGCACCATTTCTTTTGAAGTTTTATCTGATATTCCTTTTTTTAAGAAGATGATCCGAGTTTTGCCACTTCTGCTTATCAAAGAACTCAAGTTGAAATCTGAAATTGTAAATTTTCGCTATACAATCGAATTTTTTAAACTTGTTATCGTACTATGTCTGGATCATCAGCTCTTGTTCTGCAAACTAGTTACTTTAAGAATCTAAAAAATATAACACTAGGCACTGCGGATGACCATCATCAGAGAACTTGTTTCAAGACGGATTACGACGATCAGTTCGAAGATGGACAATGAACATGTATAATTCCAGATTTCAATTTTGAAGCAGAGAAACTGCTATGAGCTCATCGATAAGCAGAACTGGTAAAACTCGGCAGCTCCCTCTTTCAAAAAAGGGATTCCCGATAAAACTTCGAAAGAAATTGCTTGGTGGCGTACCTACTTAGTAGTATGGTTTTCAAAACTTCACGTCATACTAAAGCAGCGAGACGATAGGTAAAATAAGAAAAATAAATATCAGGTACAGTTTACTGCCTAACCAAAAGGGATGGATTTATTCGAGTTAGATTAGAATCTAGAAATATTAAGCCACAATACCATCAAGCCACAATTTCAACCAAGACTGAAAATTATGAGAAGTAAAATAGCTCAACTCGCATAGCAAACTTATGTTTTATTGTAATCAATGTGGTTTCAGTTTGAGGGCTCAAAACCCATTAAAATTTCTTTAGCAACGTATTTTGTTTCAAAGGGTGACTGATGTGGGCTGTTGCAAGCCACATTATTTTAAAATTTTTATACTTAACCTTTGTTCAATATCATAGGTAAATTTGACATTTTGAGCCAAAGTTATCTGCTAAGTGGAGAATTAAACATTTTTTTTACTAGATAAGAAATGCTTTTATTACTTTTTTTTTCATATCTATGTAAGAATTAATTAATATGAAAGCAAACTTTTACAAATCATAACTTCTAATTTTTTTTCCTCTAAGTACGGAGCAACACGATGTTATTCGATTCTGACTATATTGGTCAAATTCAAGACTCAACGCATGTGTGGAACTTTAAAATACAGTTTATTATTAAAATGATCTTATGCAATGTGTAATCTACACAAAAGGCCTGCTCTTAAGAGCGATAACATCAAATTTCTCAAATTTTGATATTTGATGAAATTATTTCAACTTTTTCCAGTTTTTATGCATTTATGGTCAACTTCGAGGCGCGAGCGACACCTCAAGATATTTTTTGCGGTCAAAATCCTTTTGTTGAACCAAATATCTCTACAAAAGGCAACTTTTCCGGCTATTACTTAACGTTTATCAGATTTTGATTTTTTTCAATCCACCCTAATGAGCATGGCCAGTACTTCAAAAGTAAGTTCACCTCGAACAAGAGCGGGATTAAGTGAATCTAAATCCAGCTTTTGTTGTAAAAAACACTGCTTATTTTGTGGCGAGGAAGAGGATGAAGAGGCTGAGAAGAACAAAACGCTGAATTGTCGCAGAAAAATTTATAAAGTTTCCACATTTACATTCAAAGAATCCCTTTTAAAATTAGCTAAAGATCGTTCTGAGGTGTGTCAAAAGCTGCTCTTGCACGTTTTAATGTTCAGTATGATTTAGTCGCTGCTTTATGAATTTTTCTTTCATTATTCTGCGTTTTCTTCTTGTCAGCCTCCTCATCCGCTTTACAGCCACAAAATAAGCAGTGTTTTTAAAAACAAAAGCTGGATTCAAATTCACTTAATCGCGCTACAGTACGAGGAGGACTTACTTTTGAAGTGCTAGCCTCTTTATCCTCACTTTGCTGCAGAGATTGAATTTTTCCGGGTGTATGATTTTCTGCAATTCACGCGAATTGTAACGGACTTTTGACTTCTTAAATAATCAGCATTCTTTTCATTTCTCCCGAGACTTGCATCGATTAAAGTTGGCATTCCATAACTGCCCAGCACAACAGTTTCACCTTCAGTCAAAAGTTTATTGCAAATAAAGCGAAATTGTGACATTTTTCTTGAATATTGATCAGCACAAACAACAGTAGACGATTGTGATAAATACGTTTATTCACTCGAACTGCACGTTTAACTCTAAAAGAAGCAGGTAGGTCAGGGGTGCCCCCCCCCTAGGAGGGGTCATGGCCCAGACTGCGCCATCGAAATTTTTAGGGGGATTGTTTTGAGGGGTATTTTTTATTTGGGGGGGAGGCATGATTTTGAGGGGGATTTCCGCGAAAATAAGGGGGGTGCGCCTTTGCTCTTAGTGGTTTTAGTGGGTTATGCACCTCTGGGTACGTGAACGATGCCACACGGACTAGAATAGCCAGATGTTATTCAAGGCCATGCGAGTAGAGGGGATTCTGTAAATGACTGGCTGTCTTTTGAGAGTACGCAATACCTAGGAAGGTTTGGTCTTGGAGAAAAAAATCATAAGAACCATTTTTATACAGACTTTTGAGATCTACAACTTTGGTCAGAGGTACTTTTCGATAAAACTTACTGTTTTTGAGAAAAATCGATAAAACCTAAAATTTTGACCTTTGACCCCGAATAACTTTTTTAGCGCACATGGGATCGATGGGGGCTTTTGGCACTTTATTTGTAATGCTAAACCCAAGGTCTCTACAAAAATTTAGCTTTCCCGGAATTTTTGTTATTTCCATTGTCTAAATTGACCGGACTATATGGGCATTGCTGAGGCAGCAGGAGGTGTAAAAGTCTGTAGTCAGCTGCTCAGCTAATTCCACTCTACATTACAGTAGCGATTTGTATTGTGTTTCTTGAATAATTTTGTTGTTTTTTGTTGATTTTTATGTGAAATGACTGAAAATCATCGTTTAGACGAAGGTATGAGGTGGATAATTGTAGATAGACTTGAGGCAGGACAGTCCTAAGCTCAGGTTGCTGGGTAATTGGGTGTAACTGCAAGCGTTGCTTGGAATTTTTGGAGTCAGTCTAAAAGCAGTGGGGTAGTGTCCAGGAGACCCGGACAAGGTTGTCCGAGAGCAACAACGCCCAATAAAGACCAGTATTTTTTACTTAAAGCAGAGAGCCAGAGGACGTCTACGCGACACAGCTGTCTAGGGACCTCACTGTTGCCACATGAACATTGGTTTCAAGGAAGACAGTTGCTAGGAGTCTCGGTGAAAGAGGGTTGCATGACAGGAATCCCGCCCTTTGCATCCCATTCACTCACTCACTCCCACAAAAGAGAGTGTGTACAATGGTGCAGACATCACCAGCGCTGGACACAGCTCCAATAGGGTAATGTTCTTTACAAAGATGAGTCCAGATTCAGTCTACAACCTGATTCTCGGCGAATATTCATATGGAGGGAACCTGGGACTCGATATTATCTTAGTGACATTTAGCTAAAGGGACCATTATGCTGGTGAAGGAGTGATGGTTTGGGCAAGAATCATGCAAGATACCCGCACACTACTCCATGTATTTGTTACTGGTTCCGTGAATACCCAGAGGTACAGGCCGAGGATCCTAGAACCCTATGTGAGGCTTTTCAGGGATGCCGTTTACCCTGAATTCGTTTTTATGGACGCACAACGCCCGACCACATACGGCTGTCCTGGTTAAGGACTATCTGGAAAGCGAAGATATTCATCAAATGGATTGGCCAGCCAAATATCCTGACCTTTAACCCTATTGAACATGCCTGGGATGCTCTTGGGAGGGCTATTGCGATACGCCCGCCCCATCTAGAACTACTCCGGAGTTAAAAACTGCTCTGGTGGACGAGTGGGAGGGTCTATCCCAAGCACTCCTTAACTCTCTTATTAGCAGCATACATACTCGTTGTGCATGATGTATATCTGTCAGAGGGGACCACACAACATACTAGAGGCGGCCACACACCATACAAGTCTCACTTTCATTGCCATCTTTCATCATAAAGCTCCGTCCATATTGAACTGTTGGCAGTAACTCTTGCCAATGACTGGCAATTTTATTTTTGCTTTGCGCACATTATTGTCATACTATAAGCTATATCCATACCAAATTTCATTTACTTTTATCCAGTATTTCTCGAGATATTTGGAAAAATGCCTTCCATCTCTTAGTTTTGTCCACCAGTGTATATTAATTAATTTATTCATTTAATTATTCACTTGTTTTTTCATTTATACATTCAACTTTTTATTTACTGATCGAAAATATGTTTTATAACCAAATAGAAAATATTTCGTTTTTCATTTTGCCCCATGGAAAAAAAAGGAAAATTTTCCACTTTTTTCAAGACTCAAATTTACTGCAAAGATAAAAAGCACTGTTTCAACGCAAGCTTTATTTTAAAATACAACGTTCTTTTTTTATGTAGTGTAATTTTCAAAAAACAAATTTCCAATTTGTTCATTTAAAAAAAAAAACTCAGTCATCTTAACCATTTCACTTTGCCCCACATTCACCTACTTTTATACCATCAACATTATTTGTCAGTTTTAAACTCACCATCCTCTCGGGGGAGCCTGTAACCCCTAGAGAGCGCGTCCCCGGGTGGCGGATAGGAGAATGCCTTCAGTGGTCTCCACTGGTGGTAGAAGGGAAATCAAATACCTTCCGCGGACCAACAGGTAGAAGTCCAACCTTTCGAGGCTCTGGCAACCCTCCTTTCCATGGATAGTGCAATTTTGATTTCTAATCTCCAAATATGCTGCCCCAATCTGGTGTCCGGCATCCGCCACTTCCAAACTTAAATTAGATTCAATAATACACCGAGCATCAAAAATTATTATTAGCGCAGTCTCTTCCACTAATAACGAAAAAGCTGAACAAGAATGTGGTCTGTCTCCTCTGGAGTGTAGGCGCAATCTTACCACCATTAAGTTCACTAACAAACTACATTGCTACAATAAAGACCATATCTCCACCAGAGTGTTCAACGAATGGAAAGACAGGAAAAGGCTTAAAAAATCATCAACGCTCCAACTTGATGGAGACATCAGGAGCCAAATAAAGTTAGAGCATTCCACCTTGAACTTTTTGCAAGAGCCTCTATTTCCCAGAAAGCCACCAAATGAAACAAAGATTAATTTGAACCTCTTACAACCATGCTCGAAAAAAGAAGACCCACAAACACTCAGACAAAAAGGCCTTGAGACGATTGAAAAGTTCTCCCAGGGTAACTTTGTGACTGTCTATACGGACGGCTCATCTGACATATCCCTCAACAAAGGAGGTGCTGGCATTCTCTTCCTCCTTCCAAATGGAGATAAATATACACATAAAATCAACACAGGCATAATTGCTTCTAACTTCACCAGCGAACTTCTTGCGATTAAGGAGGCACTCACTTTTTACATGACCAATCAAGAGATCTCAGTCCCAACTGATGGATTGGCAATCTTCTCTGACTCAAAAGCGGCCTTAGAAGCAATCAAAAACGGAGCAACCAACATCACCTCTGCCATAAATGCCCTACTCGAAGACTTGCACGGCAATGGAAAATCCTGCATGCTGCAATGGATACCGGCACACGTGAATATTGAAGGGAATGAGTGTGCGGATTCCCTAGCAAAAGAAGGCAGAAACATTGGCAAACCTTGCACCACCATCACGCTAGCAGACTCAAATGCTGTCGCAAAACATAGACTTCTGCCACATACCTTTAAGAAGCCCCTCATCACCGACTTTGATTGCCCCAGAATCCTAACATCTACAATTGCAAGATTAAGAACAAACCACTATAAAGGGATGAAAATTCTTCCCGACAAAACGAGAACTTATATTCCCTGCAAGAACTGCACCGATGCCCAACTGACTCCGGATCACATTCTTGAGTGCCCGGCCATCATCCCACATGTTCTGCAGCTGGGTATAGTGCCACTGGCTTCAGAACTTCGAGAGGTTATCTACAGCACAGATGCGTTGCATCTTGCGGGCGTAGTCTTGAAGACACACGGAGCCATTTAATTGTCCATGGACACGACAAAAAAAAAAAAAAAAAACTCACCATACTCACATAGCAGGGTTTTACTGTCGTGGGCAGGTAACGGGCAGAAAATGCAAATTTTTCATTTTTCATCTTCTTACATTTTTGTCATCTATTGCACGTTAAAACTGGAGTACAATTTTTGACTAAAATTCAAAAAAAAAAAAAACATTTGCAGTTACTACCCTTTATCTTCCCGCGGCAGGTTTGGTCATTCATTTTGAATAATACATAGAAAAGGCGCTGTAGAAATTAATCTGGCTAGGTATGAGACACCGTTCTTTTTTGCCATTCCATAGACGAAATTTTGCAATAAAACTCGAAAAAAATACCATTTTGCAAATCTGCTGGCCTGATCCGTTTCCCCGAAAGAGTACCGGCAAATTATTCATGTCTGAGAACAAAGGAAGGCAAGAGACAATAAGAATTTTTATTGCGAATACTTGAAATAAATTAACTTATGTTAATTGGAAGATAAAAGGTAACTAATATAATGAATTAAGACTTAATTTTGTAAGTGAATCTGGTTGCAATTAAGATTTTTAGCGTGAATTTGAACAAAGCAGCACCTGGACTAAGACAATGAAACGGCCATTGTCTTTTAATGCTTTGTTCTTTCTTGACTCGTGATGTACACAGCATTCTTATGAAGGTAGTTTAACGATAAATGATTTGAATTTTCGTGACATTTTCAGCAATTAGAAGAAGCAGTTTGGTGATTTGTTTTTCTTTTTTGTATAAATGTAAACCAAACCCACAAATATACTAACGCAATAAAGAGTTGTGCGTGTGTGTTTTAAGTTCTAAGAAAAAGTTATGCTCGATGCTTTAAGACATATTTTAGAAAGATTGCTGTAACTGCAGGGATGCTTAAAATTAATACCGGATGAGGTTTTTTTTAAAGCTACGCCTCGTTCCGTAAAAGAACTTTTTGTTTTCTCATCTTTTTAAATTTTTACTTGTTTTCCCAGAATGCAAAATAGAATCCTTTAAGATGGCTCGATTATTAAAGGAGGATACAGCCAACATTTTAGAGCAGTATTTTCCAACCCGGATTTCGCGAATAGTCGCCATAAACAGGGCCCGATTTTAAATTCGGGTTCCCCTGAGCAAAGCTAACACTGGGATTGGGGGTTCCCATGATATTTTACATTGTAATCAATCCCCCCCCCCACCCACGCATCCACATACACTGCACATATCGGCATTTTACAATGTAATAAAAAAAGGACAATTTTACGTTTGATAAATAAAAATTAGGTACATTGTAGTGAAGGCAAGTGATTTTCTGCTTCCCGCATGATACTCCTGAATCTTTATGATTTCACAAGCTTAATTTATAAGTCAACTTTTAGGTGTGTGTTCGATTTGACCTTGATATTTTTGATGAGTTGAATAAAACACGATGTAAAATGCGTACTAAAGTGTGGATGAAAATGAAATGCTTAAGAGTAACTTAATCGATAAATAACAACGCGACTTCGTACTTGGAAACATCCCTTACTGTAAAATAGTAAGCAAACACAGCACAAAAACTGCTTTTTAGCCTACTTTCCCGTAAAAGTCAAAGAAAGACAAGAAAAGCTTGAGAAAAGGCTTTATGCTTCTTGCAGATATCGCTATAAAAAATAATAATAAAAAAAAAAAAAATAATAAAAATAAATGAAAAAAAAAATCAAAAATGAAAAAAAAAAAAAAAAGAGCAAAATTTAAAGTTAAAAATTGTAATGTAGAGTTGATGGATTGGAATGTAGGGAGAGATGGGGAAAAGGAGTTTCGATCGGTCTGTCTGCCCTCCTCCCCCTCCCCCACTCTTCGCACAATAACTTTTGTGTGAAAAGACCGATTCGAACTAACTTTTGTGTTTTGCTTGAAAAAAATCAGCAAGGACATCTTATTCCCATATTTCCTCTCTGAGTTAAACAATTTTTCGTCCAATTTTGAACAGTTCAAAAAAACGTAACATTAGCTATTACGGGGAAAGTCAAAGCAAATATCGATGCTGAATTTAA
Source organism: Uloborus diversus (assembly GCF_026930045.1). Lineage (NCBI taxonomy): Eukaryota > Metazoa > Arthropoda > Arachnida > Araneae > Uloboridae > Uloborus > Uloborus diversus. Next base: position 31,703,112 of record NC_072731.1, on the reverse strand, counting down.
AGACGGATTTGCTTCAAACTATGTTGGAAAGCTCCTAATGAAGATTTTTTGGATTTTGCTACTTTAAGGGTCATTTTTGAACCATTCAAAATTTTTTAACATTAACAGCTGCACAAAAAATTATTTTTTGGTAAAAAAAAAATTGAAAAAATTGTCCAGATTCTGAAAAAGTTCTCAATTTTTGGTGTCAAAACAAATAATTAAAAAAAGTGCTTTGTAAAAATCGTACCATATTCTGTGGACTTAACATTGACGCAAGGCTAAGATAATACTGAATCAAGATGAAATGAATTCAAAGCGTAACTGCTTTTACTTAGGGCTGCGAAATGAGAAAATGACTCCCGACTCCGACTCTTAGTATTCCTTATCTAGGGTAGGGCCTTCAACTTCGATTTCTGAAGCCAAAAAAGAAAAAAAACGGACCCCGGAATTTTCGAGCCTTCTACTCCCGATTTCGATTCTTTTTCTCCAAAATCAGTCCGACTCTAAAATCCTGGAAACCTCAATTTTAAACGATCGTCAGTGAATTTTATGGAGACAAGCGGAGGAGTGACGAAAGAATGATTTAAATTTGGAGGGCACCAACATGACTAAATTTAGCTGCCTTTGCCCCTCCTTTTTTCGAAATCAGAAGTTTATGTAGGGTAAGCACCAGTGATATATTTTCAATTTTTCCCGAGATGGAGCAAACTTGAAACTGTCGCCATACTTGTCTTTCTTCCAGATTTTATTACTTTTTTTAAGGCAGAAAAAGAAAGGAATTCATAAAACGTATGATAAGTTTAGCACTGGAGAAATTCTTTATGTGCAATTTATAGCTTTGAAGGAAAGTTAAATATGTTAACTGTTACCACTCTTAAAAAAGAAATTTTAAGATGTCATTGATTACGTCAGAGGAAAAACAGGGGTGGGGAAGTCCCCGGGAATATTTTCAAAATTGAAGTTTTAAAAACACTCTTTAGTTAATCTTCTGTGGTATAGTGGTATAGGATAAGGGAAGGGTGTAATTTGAAAAAAAAAAAAAAAAAATCGAAATTGAAGTAAAAAAAATTGTGATTTTTCTTTTCGGTTTTTCAACAGAAAGTTCCGTCTAGAACTAAACGAGCCTACTTTCTCGTGTACCCATTTCTACTTTCTAGTACCTGATCAATATTCTTAAAAATAGCTAAAATCGCAAACTGTTTCAAACATATTTTTTTTTAAATATTTTAAGCCGATTTCTAGGTATAAAATATGATTCACTCATCTAAAGAATAAGATGCGTAAAAAAATAAATAAATAAACGACAAATAAAATAGCAGCACCTTTTAAACAAAGCAGGTAATACACTTTTTTCCATTAAAAAAAAAATTCTTTAACCGCTTTCAAAAAGAAAAAATTAAAATTAATATGCTTATTAATCTAAATACATGTTTTCAAAAAAAAAAGTTTGTTTTTTCCCCTGTTGCCAAAAAATATTTTTTTAAATGAATTAACATACTTTCCAAAATAAATAAAAACAATAAAACGTCAACTTAAAGAAACAATCATCATTGTCAAAAAAAAAAGAAAGAAATCGTCTGCGCATAAGGGTCATTCTTCAAAAAGTGTAACTTTTCACTCACACTCATTTTGCAGTAGAAACTTTAAGGAACAATTCATTTAACAATGATTTTTAATTTCATCAAAAATATATCAATTTAGACCTGCCAACAATTTTTTAAAAATAATATTTATTTCAGTGTATTTTTGGTTCATAACATGTGAATTCTCACCTCCGTGGCATGTCACACACCTAGTGTGACTGTTTATGTTGCTTAATAACTTGTTTAATTAAAAGTATATACTTATTTATGTATTATTCCTTTCACAAGTGTCTCAAATACTAATTGTTTAAATATATGTATTTATTTTTTTAATATTGTGTTTTAGTTCGTTTTAGTAAGACAAGGAGTTATGTCACACAATAAATTCTCACTTTTCGTTACCTAAACACAAAATGCCAATCCTCATTAATAGTCCAGTAAATTTAGGCCAAAAATAGGGTCGATACGCCACAAATTCATAATTAGCTGAATTTTTCAGGATAAGTTCCTGAGCATGTGTAGAACAAATCTTAAAAAGTCCCCTAAGTTCCCGTGTGAGCTTCTATACAGAATGGCGGATCAAAGATGGCCGTTTGGTGCATTTTGACTACCTTATATTTAAGTCAAAAATGAAACTTTTTCAGTTCTGAAAAAACCTGTAGGTTCTAGAAGTAATATTGTTTCGCTACATAACTTAAAATAACCAATAAAAAATTTCAAACATTTGTTTTGATACCAAAAACTGAAATTTCTGTGTTCTACATAATATGCTGCCGAACACATAAGCTACTAAAATAAATATTTTTTGTGGTATTTTTTAAAAAATATTTTCACTCGTATCTTAGTCATTAGTTTTGATTCGATTTTGAAAACGCTACGTACTCTGTTCGAATTGATGCTTGTGTTTTACCGATATGTCCCCATAAAAAACTATACACATATATGATCTGCAAGTTGTGTTTTTTTTTTTCTGCAATGCTGATCTGCCTACTTCTTAATACTACCATAAATCGTAAAATAATTCCAAATTCCGTTTTTGAAATTAAGTTAAAAAAAAAAAACACTCACGGTAACGATAAAAATTTGTCAAAAATGGTTCAACACCTCTATTTTTAATTAAAAAGGTCATTGTTATCTCAAAATCGTATTTTTTTTTTTATTTTTTATTTTTTTGTGCACTTTCAGAAGCAAGTAGTTACTTAGGAATGATTTTTTAAAAATATATTTCCATATAATTATGTGACAATGGAAAAAAAAGTCAGTGAAAAATTACTGCCTTCAACGTTAGGAAATTTGGAGAGTTGGAAGTTAAACTTCGGAAAAAAGGGTTATTATTCAAAAATGAGTTCTGCACAGTCTTCCACAGCTTTTCGCCAGGATTACAGCTGTTCTCAAATAAAGCAATAATTTACGAGATCATCTCTAACATGAATTTGCCCCTCAAATTCCCTCGCTTTTTGATTGGATTTGTATAAGAAAGGATAAATAATAATGTGTGGCAGCTATCATTAAATCAGTACAGCCCTCTGTTAAGTCACCAAAAATCTATTCGTGCATTATAGAAGAAGGATTTCTTATGCACACGTTGGCATGGGAATGGGTCGAGACACATAAAAAGACATATGCCTCAAATACGCCAGGTTTCATCAGGGAAAACTTTTCTTTAGGAGGGGCTTTGGTTTTCAATGAATACACTGATGCATCACCAATATACAGTGGCGGAGCTAGGCGTCGTCGGCGACGTCGGCAACTGCCGACGGCCTCGCGCAGATTGGGCCTCGCAAAATTCTCAGAAGTAAATTCTCGGAAGTTTTAAAAGATATTTCCATGTTTTTGATTGAAGCTCTTATTAAATACAACAGACGCAAAAGTAAGCAAAATAGTGTGTGCAGGGGAGACTGCACAGAGCCCAGCCTTAGCAAATGTTTGACCCAATTCTGTCGGGGCCTGAGTTAAAAATATTCAATGGCAACAGCTTATTGATCAGCTAACTCTATTCCCCCTCACCCCCTTCTTTTCAGTTCTTTTATTTTTTCTCTTGTTTCCTAAGTTCATCTAAAAGTAAGAAAATATTCAAAATGCTGCTCCTCCCAACTCCCCCCCCGCCTCCACACACACACACATACACCGAAAGCATTATGGAGCAACTAAAATTTTGTTTCCAGATCTTAAATTTCGCGATATTTCCAGCTTAAAGCCCCCAAATACTCAACAACATCGAAAATCGCTTAAAATTGCGTTTTTTTAGCTTAAATTTCAAAAATTACCGAGCATAATATTACAAAAAAGGGCCCTAACACTCGCATTTTTAGGGCTTGAATTTCAGAAAATATTCGGGCAAGGGTCCCCATACCGCTTTTCTTTTATATCATAAGCAATTAGGTTTTTTAAACTACATTAACAAAAAGTTTAAGTCAAATGGCTCCTGAATATAAAATATTGCTTAAGTTTTTAGTACCATAATTTTCAAAATTTTTCGAGGGAAGAGCTCCCTTCCTTCCCGTAAATCTTCAAAGTTTGTCTAAAATTCCATTTTTAAAACTTCAATTTCAAGAATTTGCAGGAGATTGATTTTGACTTTTTTTTTTTTTTTTAAAGAATCGATCTGGGACAGTCTCTGACCCTAAAGTCAATAAATATGGCCTATAATAGCGTTTTTAACGCTACAATTTCTAGAAATTTCCACCGAGACCCCCTGTACCTTTTTCCCCCTAACATCAGCAAATAAAGCCTAAAATGGCGTTTTTAAACTATAAATTTCAAAATTTGTCCAAGGGAGAACCTACGGATCCCCCTTTTTATCAGGTAATCCCCCCCCCCCGGTCAACGTACAGCCTCCTCCCCCAACCACCAAAAAAAACTTCTTTTTGACTGCGCTACTAATCACGAAATGTTTTTTTCCTAGCAATTAAGTGAATTGGGAACCCTAAGTGCCAATAGTTAGTACAAAAATTGATTCCATGAATTCAATTATTTGTCTGAGAATATTTTATGATTAAAAGGGCCTCGCAAAACTGCATGGCCGACGTCTACTTTTGCTCTCGCGCCGCCACTGCCAATATAGCAAAGAAACCAAGTAGGGTAATGCCGAAAATGTCTGTGTCTATTGCTTTTTGAAGAAAATGTAGTGGCAGCGACTAAATAGACTAATCTTCTTGTGGAATTCAGTGAGCAAATCAAGATTAATTCAAACTATGATGGAATACTTCCTATTAGAAAGAATCACTGTTGTACAACTGGATAGGGACGCCTATGTATTAATTTGCTCAATTGCAATTAAAACGTGCCAGAACAGCTCAAGACCTATCGCAGGAACAGGTAGTTATACAGATCTGCTCTCGATTCTAATTGAAAGATGAATGTCTGGGACATCACTGTACTTTTTCTATCCTCAAACCATTTTAGTACTAAGAAAAATGTTTCAACATATTGAAAGAAGCCTTGGGTCCTTTGAAGGATCCTATATTTTTTTCTTCACGCAGCCACAAGATGTGACTCCACGTCAGCTATATTCAGAAAGGATAAATCTCGAGCTTTCAGTCTGCTACAGGTAAATCTCAAACCGCTTCCTCTGATCTCACAGTTCAGTTGTTTTCAGCTTGATCCATCCAGAAAAAGTCACACAGATTGCAGAAGTGTTGCTGAAACTTCTTTTTGGTGGGAGTAAGTCTTAATTCTCTGGACATCTTACGATATAACCGCTATAACTATTAAGTAACCTAAACTCCTTCTTCAAAATGTAAAACCTGGCAACTCTTCCACCCACAAGTGCAATAGCTTCACAACATCCATTTTGTGTTTATCCAAAAGTACTACAGTGGCTTGAGAAAAACATGAACCCAATTAAATGATGATGTGTTATGAAAGAAGGTGGACTGTTCACAGCACCTTTGTTACTCCCCGAAGCTTCCGAAGAAATTCTGCATTTAATGTTTGTGACTACAAATTAACAGTAATTTTGTGAGAATGATCTAGATGCCAATGAAAACGCAGTTTTTTAATGCTCCAAGTTTTGCATGCATTGTTTAGTTGAAACATACAAAAATTCAGTTTCTCTGCACAGTTTTGAGGATGAAGATGTTTTTTTTTTTTTTGCTAGATTTTCACTGACATTACTATCTTCTCTTTTTATATGTTACATGTTTTTCAAAAGATATTATATGTCAGTTTTTATAGTACAAAATGAATGATATTCTGCAATTTTTTTTTTTTTTTGAAAATTTTTTATAACGTCACTTTTTTCCCCTTATCATATTCTTGTTCCAAAGCTAGAAATAGCAAGATTTCTATCAGAAATGGAATAAAAGCTACTTGGTTATTCAATAAATGGAATATATCAACCATTTTGCAGTTCATATTTTAAAAAGAATGCCATAAAAAATTATTTTAGTAGCTTATTTTCTGCTGCATATTACGCAACAAATAGAAATTTTAGCTTTTGGTGTCAAAACTATTGTTTGAACCTTTTTATTGATTATTTTAGGGTATATATCAAAACAGTGTTACTTTTAGAACATACAGATTTTCTTAGAACTAAAATTTTCTTTTTACTAGGCGGGCAACTTTGATCCGTCATTTTGGATGGAAGCTCACATACTAACGTAGGGGACTTTTTAGGATTTACTCTTCACGCTATGAGGAACTGATTCTGAAAATATTTCTTAATTATAAATTTGTGGTGCAAAAAATCCAAAATTTACTGGGCTACAACGCGTAGCAGTTAATGACATCAAATTTTATTTCCCGTGATACAAGGGAGCCTCCTTGTTTATTTTTAGCCATAGTTGAAGTTGTGAGATTTTTGTTGAAAAATAAGACGATAGATTTCTTCTTTAAAAACTTAGTGTTGTTATTCTGACTTCTCACCTCCGTGAACTTGAATTTCAGGAATGTAAATTAATGTAAAGAAAAGAAGTGAACATGTTTTCATATGCTTGCTTAACATGTGCAGATTGTAGCAACGGAAAAAAATCAATTAAAAATGAAACTATTAGGCCTATATTAAAGGAAAATTCCTCACCTCCGTGACAGGCCTTATCAATGTCATTATTTCTGAGGTGAAAATAAATGATGGAGGGGAAATACATCAATAATAGGCATTCTACCAAAATTTTAAATTGCCAGTAGATCCTGAAATTTACTAAATACTATTTTTAACATACATTTGAAACTACTAACTAAGCCGTACTTTAATTTAGAGAGCTTAATATTATATTCCCGCTAATCATTAAAATATCTGATTGTTTGCACAATTAACAAAATTACAACTTTGGTATTAAATTGGCCTCGGTTTTTAAATATTAAAAGTTTTTTTTTATTATTATTTCCGTGAACAAGGCTTTTTTTTTTTTTTTAGATAGGTAAAATAATTGCAACTTAGCTAGGCTATTGTTTATGGTACTCTCATGTAAGAATGAAAAAAAAAGTTTCGAAATTGAAAATATTTGCGTTCAAAAGTTACGTTTTCTGGAGAATGATCCATATCTTAATGTAGGAACATAAAAGACTTCGAGTTTATCCGCCGAAAACTGAATACATAAATTAAAACAAGTCATATTAACAGTAATTAGTTTACAGTTAAAACCATGGCTGCGGAATCGGAGTCGGAGTCAATCTCGTTTTGGGATAAAAGAGTCAGATTCGAGAGCCGAAGGTATTTAATTCAAAAACTCATAGTTGGCATCGGTCATTTCCCTCAGAGTACGCTACTCTGGCAATATTTGCAGACTTAGAGTCGGACTTATTTTTGGATAAAGGAGTCGGAGTCGGATTCGAATGTCTAAGAATCGGAGTCAGTCACTTATCCTCCGTGTATAAATCTTTGCCAAAGCTACAAAGTCAGAGTCGAAGTCGGGAAGTTGGAGTCAGGTGCCCAAAAAATCTCGGAGTCGGACTCGGGAGTTTGTCGTCAAGAACTATTTCCAACGAAATTTGTTTGAATTAAATCCGCCTTCAATAGTAGAGGGGCTATGGTAGAAAATATAGCCGGAAACTGCATTTTGTGATAAAATCATGAAACTTAGCATGCATGCAGAGAATGTCCTTACAGACATTTTTAGAAAGGGATACATTTCGAATTCCCCCCCCCCCAACCCCCCCCCCTCTCCCTGCCGGCCATTTTGGTCAAAAATCCAAAACTACTTTTATTTTTTATTTGAAAAAAACACTCACTGTATCTTCTTTTCTGAGTAATATTATGCTTACTAAAGCTTAAAAAGTCATCAAAATATTTCTTAACTTCCAAATTTTAATAATAATTTCAAAAACTTTGATTTTTTAAACGAAACATTAACTGATTAAAGTTTTTAAAATTTCTGGAAAGATTGTTCGAGAAATGTTTTTTTTATGTATTCTAAAGCACTATGTTAGAGAAAATCAATTCATTTATAGTAGAATCCAATAATCCGAACCCGAAAAATCCGAAACATTTGACAATCCGAACATATGTTTTCAAATTTACTGATAAAAATTGATTACGAAACTAAGAATAAAACTAGAAATACAAAATCATAGACAAAGCTAGTAATTTTTTTAAAACTTGAAACAAACATTTGAATTGTTATTTAAGAATGAATGCAATACCTTGATTAGGTAAAACAAAATTATATTTTAATTATCGGCAAAAAAAAAACCTTCAAACACTTTTTTCGCAATTTTTTGGAAGTTTGAATCACATTTTTCAGTTTTATAAGTCATATTTGCACTAGCAAAATAAGGTTGGGGGGCAGGGATATTTTGTTCATAGAACTTCAAAATTTATTATTAAAAGCTTTAAAATAAAAAAAAATCAAGTTTTTTCTCATTAGATGGTTTGAAGCGTTTGTTTAAACGATGTAAGAGGAATAAATTATTAATAACTGCAATAAGAAGTTTAGTGCTACGTTAATAAAGCTAACAATATTGTTATTATTAATAGAATTGTTATTTATTGAAATATAAATCACTATAACAAAAACTACTAATAAAACTACAACAAATCTGAGTAGTGATGTGTACAATGATTATATAGTAGAAGGTAATGTAAAATGTTTGAGTTCAGTAGCACACAGATACATAGCATTTTCTAATGCAGTATTTACACATCGCTGTACAGATAAGGCCATTTTTGCAGCATCCACAAGTTATTTGAGAGCAGTTGTTTTTTAACCGACTTCAAAAAGGAGGCGGTTATCAGTTCATACCGTATGTATGTTTTTTTTTTTTTTTTTTTTTTTTTGTCCACTCACAGCGTCTCACCTAGTGAACCGATTTTGATTATTCTTTTTTTAATAGATATCGGATGGCTCAACTTAGGTAGGTCCCATTACTTTGTTTGACCATATTTGTCCTTTGGAAAAAAAGTTATGGGCAAACAACCATAAATTTCATGCAATATCCCTATTAAATGATTAAATTTAAAACCCATTGTTATGAAAGTTTGGTGCCATACGACAGTAACATTAATAGTAATTGTAATGATAATTTTGAATGAAGGCTTTTCTGAAGCAACCATCAAGTTTCTTCAGGGGGATATTTCGATAATAATCGGGAATCTGGCGCTGTCGTCTCATTTTTGGCGTAAATAATTTTACTTTGGTAACCTTGCTGATTTATAGTAACAATATGTGAATTATCGAAATCTTCCCTTCTTCAGTGCTATTGTTCCATAGTGGGGGTAAACCTAACCTGGAAGCGAGGTGATGCAGTGATTAGGATCTGCTTAGCCTTCAGAATGCTGCCATTAGGTTTGCCTCAACTACAGTAGTATTTTTTTCGTTATCACCTATGCCAATAACAAATGATGGGGGCTAAGTAAGAAAATACAGAATTACATCATGAGCAACTTAAATGCTGTGAAATGTAAAATTAGTTAGGAAAATCGTAATGCTTAAATGGTTATAATTAAATTAACTACACATTAATTCCAAAGAGGAACAAAGATAAGTTTTTAGTGCCAATCGCTTAAAGTTTAACACGTGTTTATAGTTTTTTTGTTTTTTTTTATGAAGCATTTTCATGAAAAAAATAAGGTGAAGTTTCGTGATGGTAACTTCTTACTATTTCTGAAATACTTACATTTACACTAAAAAGAATGAAATAAAAAAAATTTTGAAAAAAAAAAAAATAGAACCGACTTCAAATTTGCTCTAAAAAGTGAAAAATAATTTTATTCTTTAAACACCATCGATAATGCTTTTAAACATAATTTTTGAAGTTGGCGCAAAAACGATAGATAAAATCATTCACAGTTATAACTCAACTACAACTATAAATTTAACCAGGCCCAGTTTCTTCACTGTCACATAAAATATGCATTGATGACAACATATTTGAATAACGATACAAATGTTTCGTTCGTAACTTTGGATGCTTTTCTGAAAAAAACATGAACGAAGCATGGTTACACTAGATTTTACGTTTTGTATTTGCGCCAACTTCAAAAATTATGTTTAAAAGCATTATCGATGGTGTTTAAAGAATAAAATTATTTTTCACTTTTTAGAGCAAATTTGAAGTTGGTTCTATTTTATTTTTTTCTTCAAAATTTTTTTTTTACATTTGCATGACGTAAATTCGCTTTAAACACTTGAAACTGCGGGAAAACTCAAACAAACAAGAACGTGCTTCTCATCAATTACTGTAAACCCCAATTATGAATCTATGTTCAGGCTAAATTTTTAGCCATACTGCCCCATTAATATCTACCTTGATAAGAACTAAATAAGTTGCCTAAGGGCTTCAGCTATGGGTGATAAGTTAATCATTGATCTTTGTTTGCTGGCGAAAAAATATGTTCTAGTTTCATTTACGGACGGAAATTACATGAAGACGAGTAGCAAAGATTCGCTAAGATATTTAAAATTTTTAATCAGGAATGTTTTTTTTTTTTTATTTGAGGTTGGGATAAGTACAAAAATGCACCAATAACATCAGGATAGTCTTTCCATATATTCCATGTCCTCACTTTTCCCCGACCTGCTAAAAAAAAGGTCGTGTCATATCCTGACGAGGTTTTAGTCGATCTGTAGTGGTATTTGAGAGGGAGTGAGTTCAAAATGCTCCCCTGAAAAAGTTTTAAAATTGAAGTATCAAATCGCGATTTTAGGCCATGTTTATGGTAACGTTAGGGGGTTGAGGTTAGGGACTAATTAAGATATTGGGAGTTCCAGGACCACACACTTTCTCTCCCTCTCCCCCCCCCCCTGTAATCAAACCTTTTTAACACAAAACTTCACGGACGTGGCGGTGCTCAACAACTAGCTCAAAATATTTGTTGGAAAGCAAAGCTACCGACACATAAGTTTAGGAGAAGAAGAAGAACCAATATTAAATTAAGAAATTAAAACGAAACTCGACCCTGAGGGCAGACCTCATATTAAGATGAATCTCGCTGGGTCAGAACACATATGAGGCAGTGAGATGCAAAAGGACATGACACATAAGTGAACATCTTGAATAAAACGCGTTTAAAATTTAGTGTCTAAGTAGGTTTTCAGCCGCACAGGGCCTCGCGCCTAAGCTAAGGGGCCTCTACGTCGTATTATTAGGACTGACTTTAAAAAAAAGTTACGTCTTTGTAGAAAAAGCTTCACTACTTTTAAGGATCCATTGAACGCGGGGCCCCATTATCAATGCAAAGCAAGGATGAACAGGACCCGCCGAGAGCCAACAGATACCCCCCCCCCATCATAGTCAGGGGGCTACGGGGGAAGAAACTGCATTTTGTGACAAAATTATGAAACTTGGCACGTTTGTAGACATCGTATATACAAATATTTTAGGAAGGGGAGACATTCCAAAATCCCCCCTCCCTCCCGGTTCAAAACCAAAAATGGCGGGGTTTTTTTTTTTTTTTTTTTTTTTTTTTTGAAAAAAATTGTATTATAATTTTTTAAATCATTGGTTGCATCACTCCATAGATGTTAATTATATTTTTTACCGTTTAAAGCTCCGTTAAACGTCTAATTTCAGAAATAACTTCACAAAAAATGGTTTGAAAAAAAAAGATATCTTTAAATTGTAAATTCTCTGACGTGAATTTTCCCCCCACATAACATAACTATCGGTTTCTGAATTTACAGATACATTTAATTAGTGTTATATCAAAGTAGGGTTCCAGTTATCTGAACTGTAATTGCCCGAAGTGTCCAATTATCCGGACATAATGCATCTCGTTTTTTATGACTGAGCACGTATAATCGGAACTATTTCCAAAGTGTATAAGAGAATCAGGACTTGATGGAAAATGGGAGAAATTAATGTCAAAACAACATAATTCTAATAGAAATTAATTTAATGTTTGAATTTTAAATTTATTTCTCTTTATTATTACTATTATTTCTATTGTTGATTCTTCGTTAATCGATTGATCATTAGTAAGCTTTTACTCATTTTATGAAAAAAAAAAAAAACATACCCAAAATTGTATTATAAAATATCTCTAAATACTTCTTCAAAAAAGATTCACATCGATGCAATGAAGATACTTTTGTCAGAGAAGTTTTTATCTTAAAAATCCGAGAAAGAAAGCATAGTATTACCCCACTGTTCAAATTTTGGAGCACCGTATTAAAGCTGGGGCTTTTAATGTTAATCTTTATTAGATCACAGCTTTCAACCAACTTTAATATCTTTACTGAATTTTGATGGAGCTGATTCTGTGTTTTTTCCCATTTTATCGCTACACTAAACGACGTACATATACTTTTTAGTAACTATGCTCGATGCAGGGCCCAATTTTCCAATGGCCAGAGTAGGCAGCTGCCTAGGGCGGCAAAATTTTCAGGGGCGGAAAATTTTACTTAAAACACATGTTTTTTTAATTAATTTGTTTATCTTAAAAGTAAAATATTAGGTTTTTTTTTTTTTTTCGTTTTCCACGGAAGCAATTTTTTTTTTTGTAATTCAATAATAATTACTTTCACACATCCTAAGAAAATCAAATGTTTTTCAATCATGATAATAGATCAGGGAAAAACAGACGAGAAGACGAAAAGCGGGTGTCAATTTCAGAATGAGTCGATGCGATTGGCCATAAGTGGCAACAAGATAGTAGTTTGACTAAGATTTTTAGTGCTATACTAAAGTTTATTCAGTACTGGTTTCTTGAGCGATTGACGTTTCTTTTCTTTTCTTTTTTTTTTTTTTTTTAGATTATTAATATTAAAAATTGTTTTCTGTTAATATTAAGTCTCAGAACAAATGAAAACCGAAGAACGAAAAAGAGTTTTTGAAATTTTTTTAAACGTGATACGTTTTTTTTTTTTTTTTTCAAATGGGTAGTTTTCAAAAGCAGAAACTTTGGACTCTGCAATGTAATCCAGTTACAATTTACTAATAAACTACCATCGAAGAGTGAGGAGTGGTAAGAACACAAGTGAGAGAGAGAGAATGAACGTAAGAACAGAGGAAATTATTCAACTCGTTGATTCGTAGATGGAAAAAAAAAACAGGATAAAGACGCTGCCATAGCTAAAGATAACGACTGATGAAATTGTTAACGCACAAGACATTAAAGTTCAGTGCTCATTGGGTTGGGTCAAAAAAAATTTTTTTTTCGAAATGTTTTAGGGGCAGGGGATTGAAAAGGTACTAAATGGTTTCAAACAAACATGTGTTAAATTTTATTTCATTCTGATATGTCTTTTTGCCTCCGGATTGAGTTTGAAGTTTTGATTTCCTTACCCAAATAGGATACGTTCCACGTAAGATCGCAATAGGAATAAATGTTACTTCCTTTACAGAAACAAGTTATGAAACTTTCAATTTGCACCTGGTTTAAATTCACACTTGCCATTTTAGGTGTTGGAATTGGCTGAAATGCGTGAATTAGGTCAAACGCTCCCTGCCTATTATGCAACGAGTAAGAAACGCTAAAAATCTACCTCTTGAAATGCAGCAGCAATCTTTTAAAATCCTATCCGAAAATAACTAAGAAAATAATCAGAATCATTTTCCCAAACCAGTAAATTGCTATTTGACACTTCATCTTGCAAACGCAAAGATATTTACGACTACATTTGTCCGGGTGGGGAAAAAAAAAAGAAAAAGAAAAACGAGAGAGCGAGACAAATTGCAACTTCAACCTCAAGAAGAAAGTGAAGACAGTTTTAGTATCATTATTTCATCGCGTCTCTTCTATCGGATACGAACAGTGAGGATGAATTCAAGTGACCCAAGTTTCAAACTACAAACGCTTATATCTATAAATTTACTAACTACAAGCAATACAGTGGATTTTAATTTGCTTTCACTGACATGTGATAGATACGAAGTATCCGACAGGGCTGGAGTAGCCATTGCTTCAGCAGTACTTTACCCCACCACTTCAGAAATTACCGAGAAAAACATGCTTCGTCGGAAGCGCAAAATAACACAAAAATCTGGCCTGGCAAAAGAGCCAAATGCTAGCAAAATGTCTCATGTTCTATTGCTAATTCGTGCTAATCGAATTCTACTTTTGTGTGTTTCAGTGGAATCTCCTTTTGAAAAATTTAATAATTCCTGCAATATAAGTCGTCAACGTGTATGCTCCAATTTGGTTGCTATCAAAAGTTACCCTTTATGTTGCAGATTGGCTCAGCAGTTGTTCAAAATCACTGCAACTAGATATTTATCCACTGAGATGAAGTGAAAAATAGATCGCGCAATCCAAAGAAACAGTGTTTTCGTATGTCCTAAAAATTAATTTATTACAATGCTGACAGACTTGGAGCAGCACATCCGTGAATTGGCAGCCTGTTGGATTTTAGAAGCTCATAGTGTTCAGCAAAATAGACTCCCAAAAAACAAAATTTTTCACATTCTTATTATTAAGTTTGATACAAAATTTTACATTGATCTCAATGACTTGAAAAATGTGTCTGATCCACCAATACTGAAATCAATCTCTGAAGAAGATATTCAACTGTTTGTTTCAAACAAAAAATAACTGTTTACTATGCCTGTCATGCCATACACACAGGCTATTGAAAGGCAGAGGTGCCCACCAGGGAGTTGGGCGCAGCATGCTAAGCATGGCGCAGACTGCAACATTAAAATTTTTAAAAGGGTTGATTTTACAGATTTTTGACCTTATTTTTTGGGGGGGGGAGGGGGGAGCTCTTGCTCTGGGGAATTCTTCCCAGCATGAGGGGGCATCACCCTGTGGGAATGGGCACCCCTGTGGAAGGGCAGTTAAGATTTACGTAAGTTTCAACTTCATTGTGCAAAAAGAGAAGCATTAATAAAGAATCAACTGGAGTCCCGGAAACTTATGCAAAAACTAGATAATAAGGACTTTTAAGCTATTTTAAGATAAAAATTTTAAATTTTTAAAATTAATGATTATCAGAAACGTTTTTGTAAATGAGTGATTAATACTTGGACAACTTTAAGCTGTTATATATATTTGTAGTTTTCTCTTTTTCAATTTTTTTTATTTATGAAGATAGATTTTTTTCTTTAAATACGGGTTTTTCAAACTGAATCCGGAGGCAAAAAAGGAACTCTTAATCGAATGAAATTTTATAATTTATCCTAAAACGTCATTTGATACCTTTTTCTTGCCCTGCCCGATGGAAATCGAAAACTTTTTTTTTTTTTTTACCATAGGACGATGACCCACCCTAACTGCTCATCAAAGATTCAGCTTTCTAGACATTAAATAACTAAGTCAGAGTTTCGATTTCTAAACACGGTTTTGATCAAAAGAACATTAATAGGCAACTTTAAAAAAAAAAAAAAAAAAAAAAAAAAAAAAAAAAAACAGAAATAATTCGGAATGTATTTTTTTTTTTTTTAAATCAAAATGTCTTTTTGAGCAAACGATGACAAATCATGAAACAACAAAGACGTTTGTTAATTTATTCTGAAAATAAAGATGCTGTCTTATGTGAAACATACAAAAACAAGCTTAACATTCGTGACAAATCTCGGTTACTATTTATCTCCCCATTTTCTCTCACAATATTTTCCCTTAGGTCTAACTCATGTCTATATCCTTTTTCAGTAATTCATCTGCGTTGCCATTTTAAGAAAATGTTATGAAAGAGAACATAAGAGAAATAATGAAAGAGAACATGGTTTATGAAACTATAGGGTCGTGAAAAAATAATAACCATGTTCTATTAATTGATAATTGTAAATAAATATGCATATTGTAAATGTTATTTAAATTTGACTTATGTGAATCGTTTAATACCCTGCTTAAGAGCAGTACTTCAGCGGTTAACGACATGATACAAAATTAAATAATATTAACCGAGGCGCATCGAACTAAAATTTATGGGAGGAGGAAAATTCTAATTTTACCGAATGACAAAACACGAGTTTACATGCATATCATACATACGTACATAAGATGTAATGACAAGGAACGTTAGGCATCATTAAAAAATAGTTTTAAAAAATGAAAAAAGAAAATGTTGCAATATTATTTTCAAATTTACCAAATCGTCAACAAAATTTGCCGAATACGGAATTTTTTGGGAGATCAGTATGGCCTCCCCTGAGTGTGAAACTTCAGGGGAATCGGCAGCTTGTTAAAACTGCCACAAACTGTTAAAACTGCAGGTTGCATTCGTCACCTTTCAGGGGTGAAACGCTTATTCACCAGCGGCACCCATTACGGAAACGAAATGGCACCTCTAACTAGGGTGAAAATAGGCACCTTTTAAAAAATAGGCAGCGGGGTGAAAAGAAGGAACCTACGGAGAGAGAAATGAAACCCTTGCTGATTTCTACTGTAGATCCTCCCCTCCCCCGTATTGTGTGCGTTTTTTTTTTAATACGGTTGTGTAGGGTTTTTTTTTTTTTTTAAATAGTTTTGATTTGTGATATTCTACGTTTTGACATTTTTCACATTGAATTCAATACTGGAAATGATTTAATTCATCTGATCTTGCTCTAACTCAGTGTTTCTCAACCTCTTTTGACCCACGGGCCGGTAAAAACAAATTAAAAACATTGCAGACCTGTGAAATTTTTTTCCTTTTCTTAAAAATAAATGAAATAAATAATAATAATAATTTTGGGGCCTTTAAAAACTTGGGAAAAAAATTCTGCGTACTGATGAGTTTTTTTTTTTTTTTTTTTTTTTTGACAAAGTAAATGAATAAAACAATGAATATCAACGTATTTTACTTGGTATCAAAGAGTTGTCACAAATATATTTTAATTTAAAGACGAGTAATTATTTCAATAATCATAGTTAAGTTAATAATCATTTGTGAGAAATAATACATTTACTACAACATGATCCGTACCAAAAGTTAAGTGTAGAGGTACCTATGGATTATTTACATGGAGGGCAAAAATATTCTGGAATATTAAAGTCACGGAAAAACAAAATCGTTTCACAAATGTTCAAAATTTCAATCAAGAAGTTATTCCCAGAGTTTGCTACAAACTACTGTTTTTTTTTTTATCGTACTACTCGCTACTTTACTTTTTTTTTTAGTAAAAGTCGGACCCCGATTAAACGAACCTCTATTTAACAAATTTCGCGATTTAGCGAATTTTTCTTTTTTCCCCTGACTAAAGAAAGGCAAAATCCTCTATTTACCGAATAATAAACCCCGAAATAACAAATTATTTTAACAGCCCCCCCCCCTTTTCTTTGTTTATTTGAGGATAATTAATCGGATTGTTTTTCTAAATGTTACACCCATATTGTCCGCAGTAAAAAAAATACTTTTTGGTATCGGTAATTTTTTACTTGCGAGGGCGAGGGGTCAACCAATGAATAGTGATTCTGATGCTGAAAGCGATAGTGAAACTCCCAAAAACTTACTTTTCCAAATGCTTTATGTGGCCTGGAAACTGTTAAAACATATCTCATGCAGCAGGCTGAAAAAGACAGTATTTTTTTCTCCCATTAAAGTTGAAAGAGAACTATTTCGAATCAAGTATCAAGGAAATTGTCCAAACATGCATTACTCGGTAGTTTTAAATTTCAAATTAACTATCGCGTAATAAGTCGTGGAATACTGAATAAAAGGTGTAAAATTTCTAATTATGGAAAATTTTGCTCAGTTGCTTATAATAGATTTTAGATAAGGTAAGTGCATTATTTTTTAAATATTTTTATCACCCGGATATTACGGATAACCGATTTAACGTATAAAATTTTGGTCCCAATGAATTCGTTAAATCCGGGTCCGACTGTAGCTATGACAGAGTAGGGTCTATACTTACGAACACTGACATAGTTATATCATTATCAGATGAAAACATGAACTGGAAAGAAAATACTTTCTTAGCAGAATTCTGATGAACTTAGAACTTGACTAACTTAGTTCCTTAATCAGGAATTATATAAATTTGCTTTTGGAATGATTTTCTTTTTTTAATTTATTTTTTATTAATAATTATGCTATTAGGATTTTAAACGGAACTGGATTGAAATTTCACATGAAACACAAAATAGATAAACTATTTTAAATTGGTGTTAAATACAAATAACATACAGATTAAAAAAAAACGACATTAGATATTCTGTTCGAATTTTAATCGAATATTCGGTATTCAATTCATCTCTTCTAACAGCAATAGGATTACTAGATGCTAACAGCTGCTTTAAACTGAATCATTTTGTCGAGTAATTGATTAGATACTTCATGGAACAAAATTTCTTGTATTTAATATAAGAATGAAGTTTTGACTATTTTTCTTCAATCGTTATCACCATGAATCCAATCCAGCGTTTACGTTGAGAGCCAAGAAAAGGAAAATGCCTTAGTATTTGCATTAACTATCGTAATTTTAAAGAATATAATGTATGCAGAATTATAGAATAGTGTGCTTTTTACTGTCACCGAATGAGTGTTTCTTAAAGCCTGGTCAGAGGCGTAGGAACTTGATGGAAGTAGGGGGAGCTGAGACACATTATGCCATAACCAGAAAATAATTAGGGGGGGGGGGCACTTAAATTTTTTCCCCATAAGAAATTAGCTTCTCAAAGCTTTTCTCTCTCCATCTCTTTCTCTCTCTTTCCCAGCAAAATTTTCAATCATATTTAATAAATACATTGTATATGGAGATAATGAGGTGATAAAACTCTGGTTTTGAAAGGGGATCGGTCAGTACTCGAAGATGAGCGCGTATAAGGGAAAATTTCAAAATTGTTGTTCTAAAAACGAGTTTTTAAGCGATTTTTGGAATGTTAAGGGGAGAAAAGGTTCGAATAAACTTCCTTGAAAAATTTTCGAAATTAATGTCTTAAAAACGGATTATATACCATATTTGTTGACTTTAGTGAAACTGGTAATATGACTCGAGGGATTGTCCTCGATCGAATTTTCAAATCGATTTACATTTCCCTCTCAATATTTCGAATTTGAAGATCCAAAATCGCTATTGTAGACAATCTTTAATGATGTCAGGGGAAAAGGCTGTACTAGGGCTCTACTCTGGTAATTTTTCAAAGTTGTCCTAGGTTGTTGCGTTCTTCAATGATGTTATCAAAAAAGGTTCAGAGGTTCCTTCTCCTTATTTTTTTCGAAATTATAATCTCTAAAAAATGCGACTGCGGATGATATTTGTCAGCGTTAGGGGCAGGTCCCGAATAACAAAATTTGAGGCCCTAGGACTGCAATAATTTCAGGGCTCCCTGAAGACTCTATTAGCCCTGTCGGAATGCATTTTCGGGGCTCAGAACTATGTAAATTATTTATTATGTGCATTCACGAATAGGGCCCCTTAGGCCAGGCCAATTAGGCAGAGGTCTAATTGGCCTGTGAGGTAATCAGCCTTGGTTATGCACCGAGCAATTTTTTGAAATTGAATTCCCAGAAAGGGGAATATTATTTAATTTCCCATGTTGTTGGAGAACAAGGTATTCAGGGACTCTCTTTCGGAAATTTTCAGGGAACCGAGTCCTGAAAACAAAATTTTAGGCGCTCTGTAATAATTTTGAAGGAAAGGGAGGACTTTGGCAGCGTAGCATTGAGAAGACTCTCGTATTTTCTGAGAACTAGAAAAAGGGAAAAAGATGAAACAGGAGGGTGGAGAAACAGAACGTTGGAAATGTGTTAAAATGAAGTGTTCGTTATATATTTTATTGTTCAGATAAATTTTAGTAAAAGTCTTTGAGAGAAACTATAAAATATTGTAGGAGTTTTTTCAATAAATGAAAAATAATAAATAAAAAGTTACAATTTTGGCATGAAAATATATCTGTATGTGACAAAAAAATCGTAAATTAGGAAAGCAAAAAATTTGAATATCTCTAACTTCGTAAAGTATTATGTTCAAAATTTTTCATTTCAATGAACTCGCATTTTTTGAAACTGATTTTTACGTAGTAACTTGTTATAATCATTGAAAGATTTTAGAAACATTATAATAGTGAAGATTTCACCGATTTTGATTTATGTGAATTTTTGTTCCTGTAATGTTCCTGTACTTTTAGTATTCTTTGAATGATATTTATCTTTGCAGTTTTATAACTTCATGAAAAAAATATATCCCTGACTGTTCAAAATGAAACAAAGTAACGAGCACATTTTTTTTTTTTTTTAATTTTTTGCAGTGAGTTCTAAAAATTGCGTTTTTTATCACAGCAATGATTTGCGCCTACAAAAGTAATTTCTGAGTACGCCACCGATTTATGTTGTTTCTTTTGATAATATTTCCCATCAAAAATAAATAAAAAATTTATTTGAATAATATTTCGGGCGCTACAGGGTCTCTATCTGGCAACAGATTACTTTCGGTTTCGATAGATCATCGAGCAATGACATTTTTGCGATCTGATGGTACCTTTTGATCGAAACATAGAATTTAAACCCGAAATATATGTACGTTCATGATCCCTCGAGAATTAATTTAGGACTGTTTCTTGTTTTGTAACTACATAGACTTTTGGGAAGTCTTTAAAGATTTTTCTTTGTTCGGGGCTTAACTTTTTATGAGGGAGTGAAAAATGATAAAAGAGAGAAATAAACGACGGAGTAAAAAAAATAAATTAATTAATTTGTTTGTAAATGGGGATCCCCCCCCTCCCCGGAGTTTTTTCTTTTTTTTTTTGTAGGTAATTGCAATGAATAAAGAACACGATCACTTGGTCTTTTAGTTTAACTTTCACGTTATATTTTGCAAGTTTATTTTAATCAACCAGTTTCAAAGGACTTCGCTGGAAATTCTGTACATTGTGCCTTAAGAAGTCAGATATCTTAAAATAAGATACGTTTCTGGAAAGTTGAAATCATTTGATTTGAACAATTTGCATACCTTAGTAACCTTTTTTTATAGTTATGTCTGTAGCACCTTCCATATTATTCATATTTAAATGTCAAACTGACTCGCTATCTTTTTTGTGATAACGTGACAAAAAAACGGTATGCGAGGCAAAACTAATAAAAATGTGAACTAAACTGCGATGCCGCTCCCGAAACACGAGCTCAAGGTGGGGAGCAAACCCCTATCGGTACTGGTACTGATTTTTGCAGGCCGCGGGGCAAAGCCCACTTTTCCGCTGCCGGTGCCGGTAGGATAGCTTGTCTAAAATTCTTTAATTTTTCTTCCGGGAATCAAGAGGTGTGTAAACAGTGAGAAAAAGGGTGAAGGTGGACTCAAGTGCACTGACCACTCCCTCTGTCCCTTGCTTTTGTTGCTTATTACGTGGAAATTCTTAGAAAAGGCAGATCACATTTTTGAAATCAGGTTGGAGGTAAACAATGTACTACAGAAAGCTCCTATGCGAGAATTTTTCCGGGGGAGCTGAGCCGATCTGAAATATTCCAGGGGGAGCTCAAGCTCCCCCAGCTCCCCCGGCTCCGACGCCTATGAGCCTGGTACTGTTACTGGACAGCATATTGTGCCCTGGCAACAAAATGTCGGGATGAAAAATTTTTTTTTTCTTACAAGCAATAAATAAACACCTAATGAATTTATGCTGCAGATTGGAACCAATTCATAAATTTCAAGTATTCCAGCTCTGTTTCATCTATAAGTGTTTTAGAGTGATATTATCTGGTTTTGTAAATTCAAAACTATTACCATAAATTTAAAACTCAGAAGTATTGCCACTTCTGTTGCTCGAGGCTGATATGTGGCAGATTTTTTTTTTTTTTTTTCATCTCGTTGGATTTAGATTATAGAAAAAATATATTTCTATAGCTGTCCAAAAACATTACTTTTAGCAGCATTTAATAATTAAGGTAGGGAAATCGAGTTGAAAATTTCAAAAATAACTCTTAAATATTTACAACATTTAGCATTTTTAACGAAAAATGCTAAATTTATTATGATTAACAACCATAACATATTGAGATTCCACGGGAGAGAAGAAAAATTGAGAGAGGTTTTGTTAAAAGTTATGAAAATATAAGCAAGTCGAAGTTGTTGCCACATTCTTTTTTATTGATATTGTTCAATATTTTATAGTATGATGCTTTGATTACACGTTTTAAATTTAAGAGATAGTATCGACAGCAAGTTTATGCATCTTTCAATGATAAAAATTATCTTTCAGTGATTTCATTCCAAAATGTCGATATTTTTACTTTCTCAATAATCGAAGCACTTTAAACATTTGACTGTATAGAACACAAAAAAAAAAAAAAAAAAATGTTATCGGTGAACTCGAAAGTAAGACTCTAGAATCATTTTCACTTCTCAATGATGCCCTCTTTCTTCCAGTCTCCGAGGGGATGAAATTGATGGAAAACACGATCTTTGTACATATAGTTTTCCTTGAGCTACATGTTTTACAAAACTTGGAGAATTATATGACTGCTAATAATAGGGGGAAATGATTTCTGTTACTAAGTTTTACCGTTGATAAAGATAGCTGGGAATTGAATTCAAAAAACAGCAAACGAAATTTGAGATACAGAGGTTTTTATAAAATGGACAGCATTGAATTAATGCTGTAAATGCCAAGAAAATTTAAATTTCAGTATAGAGAGATTGTCGAGATAAACAAGTTTGACTGGGTTAAAAACTAATTCCCAACAAAATTCATCAAATTTAGAGCACCATAATTAAAAGATCAAGTTAGAGGAATACAACTTATAAAAAAAGATGGATATTCATCAAAAGATGGGGCTGAGGAGTCTACTTAAAACTTCAGCATTTTAAATATTTTACTCATTTTTTACCGATTTCAAAACAAGGTAATTTTGGGTTTATATCTCACACTAATTAAAATTTCCTTTTTGTAAATTCTTAAGGAACTTTATTCTTGAATAGGCCTTGACAAAATCAATATTTACAGTGAAGCACTTTAATCAGATTTAATTTACCACACAAGCATTTATCCAGATAAGTTTACCTTTCGAAAGTCAATACTTTTCTGCTGAAACATTCATTGAAATAATTTTCTTCTGAAACTGTTTTGAAGTTATGCAAACGAATTTTCAGTACTTGTAGCTTCATGCTCTTCTGGAAATTCAGCATTTAAAATGTCAACATGCCAGTAAGATCGTTTGAAAGGCAGAACAAATTTATAAAACACTTCTGACTGTGCAGCGACCCAACTAGTTAAAACGAAATAAAAATCCATATCATTCATATAGAGTTGACAGGAACAAATCACTTGAATAAAATTCTCAAACTCAAAATGCATCACCTTCACTTCAAAACATATGAAACTCAAGATACGCACGATTCAGCAACATCACAAAAAGGTGACAAAAGATATTTCAAAAAATATTGATGAGCAAAACTAAACATTATATTCAGGAATATGATTCACAACAATAGCGACCGAAACAAATATTACATCTCACATGAATGAGGCATAAGTAGCGAAGTGAATGTCCATCACTTAACACTGTGCAAATGTAAATAAGTACATTATAAAGACGGCTCTAGACAAATCACCAAGCGTAAAATTCACAATCACAACTATTTATTTTAACTATAAACCGAACTATTTTAATTGAAACTTTATTCCATCTAAGACACAAACAATTTGTAAATTTTGCCGAAATCTTTTTTTGAGTTTAAAAAATACGAAAACAAATGACTCCAATTAACATGAGATTGCTATTCGGAACTCCAGCGCTCAAATACGCTACCTTGCGGTGATTTATAAAACTGCGAATGCAACTAAAACATTGCCACGTTGCGCTCCACGTGTATCTGTTAACGTAAACGCGGTCAGTTTGTTCTGACTCTCGCATTCAACATGTCTAAGAACGCCTTCAACAACAGAAATTAATTCGTCGAGTAGTATTCTCGAGCTTCTCAAAATAATGTTAGTTTTTCTTATTTCTTTCAAAAAAGTATTAAATGGTGGAAGCGTAAACAAGAAAACTCTGGATTAACAAAATTGGATAACGTTATACCAGGTAAAATTTTTTATTGTTTTGTATGAATTTGTAAGAATATGAGTTTTTTTTTAATCTTAAATTAATTTAACTAATCATATTTTACAGCAGCATTTAGTTGGAATGGACAGTAATGCAAAATATTTTCTTGAATTTATTGTCGTAGAACAAAATGAAAAATGTTTAACCGAGAAAGAATTTACTTTATTCCTTTTATTCTCAGCTGAAAGGTTTCGCCAAATTTGTTTAGGGTTATAGTTTTGGAATTGTGCGAGCAAAGTAGCCTTGGCGAGATTTCGCGTTTTTAGTTAAACCATTTTTATCATGATTGGAATAAAATGATAGTAAGATTACAGAATTCGATAAGTAAAAAGAAATAATGGTCAATCAACTGAAAAGAAAACTACCACCATATATAAACTGTGAGGACACATTTTATTTATTTTGTTCTGAGTGAATTTGAATAAATATCATTTTTTCAATTCGATGAAAAAAAAAAAAAAACGAACTTAACAACATTGACTGGACACTTTTCCTTTACGTAATTCCATATAAATGATTTAAATAACCTTTGTTACTACAGTATCCTACTGAAATAGAAAGTATGCAAATAAATTTTCTTGAAAATATTTATCGCAGAACAGATTGAAAAATCCAGAAAGAACGTTAAGAATTTGAACAATAAAAAATAAAAGTTCGCCAAAAATCTGTTTATAGGGTTATGGTTTTAAAATTGTGTGAAAGAATAATGTATCTTGACAAGATTTCGCATATCAGGTAAATCATTTCCATGACGAATGAATTAAATGCATGATTTCTTTAGATATCCAATCATATAGTCATAGAAATAAATTATCTAGTGTTAAACGTTACTCTTGACAGTCTGCCACGTATGTGCACTATGTGACAAAAATGTCAACAAATGCCGGAAATGTCACGAAACTGAACTTAATATGTACTAATGTATAGAAAAAACGGTACAAAATGAAAATGCCGTTCGAAGCGAACCAAAAATTTATGAATTCCGAATTCAACATCGTGAAAATGGCTGCTTCAGAACAACTTACTGTGTAAGATAAATAAATACCTTTGTGCTGAATAGTAAAGTCAGACCAAACAACGTAAGTAGAAGCGTGTTCTGCATTAATTGTTCACTTTCGTAATACTTTTTGGTTTCTTATCTCTTTCTATATAGGTCAGAATAACCAAAAGACTTTGAAAAATCTTTTCAAATGAATAAAACGAAAAAATCATACATAACAACAAAAATCACAACACTTTTAGCATTTTCTTCGTTACCACATGCGTTTGTTTTAGTTTTTAATTCCGCCATTGGACAGTGACTGCAGTGCCCCCTATAGTTCGTTGGAGTTGCGAATTCAGAGGAACAGGGGTTACTGGGTTATATATATTGGTAAATTATAACGCCAGAAGAGGGCGACTGGTCAACTTTTCGAACGCGACCCCAGTTTCGCTGCCAAAAGTAGTTATTTGAACATCCGTTTGGCAACAACAATTTTACTTTTGCCCTTCAGCAGTAAGTTGTGATATGTAAACTAAGTTTTTAATTCATTTTACGTTGTTAATTTTATCAAAAATATTAATTATTAACCTCATTTTGAAAAGAAATTTGTTTGGGTAAAGATTTTATGTAGCTCAATATCAAGTTATCAAACGTATTATATTTGTAGAAAGTTAATTTAAAACGTTGCCTCTGAAAATTAGTGTATTGGAACAGGAATCTTTTGTGCAATTTTACTGTGATGTTTTGCTCGTTACGGGTACACGAGCACCATGATGAGAACTTAGGGCACACGAGTTACGTACATAGTGACTCTCACAATCCTTAAGTTGTAAAAGTTTCAAATGTGTTTTTCTACATGTTAATTTTCAAAGTTTTCTCAAAAAAAAGTCGTTTATGTGAATATGTAAATCTGAAAATCAAGGGGAGAATTCGTTTGTATTTGGTTCAATTAATCATCAGAGTGAAAAATTACTGGTGCTAGTTTTTTTCCCTCCCCAGAAAAGCGTATTGCCACCCAGGAAAAAATTAAAACTTCAGAAATTAATCTGAATTTTCAATTTTAAAGCTGTTATTAAAGCAGAGCTCATAGTCCTCCTATATTTCCACAATTTGTCAGATATTCTCCTATATTTTCTAAGTAACTTTTTTTTTTCTCTTCGGATGTCAAATGCTACTAAAAAATGAAAAATCCTTTGATCCATTTCTTTCTTTTTTCTCCCCTGCACTGTGCACTCTTACATCTTAAATGTTGGCATATGTACTAAACTTCTGTTTGATTATTTTTATGAAATATACAAAATATAGATGATTTCACTCGCAACTTTTAACTTGTTTTCTTTTTTTTTTTCCTTTAATGAGTTTGCTTTGTAATTTTAATAGTAAAATAAAATGTTAACTTTAAGTGTACAGCTGTTAAGGTTTTGAAAACTTTTAATTTTGTCGCATATAATCTTACATGTAGTTCAAATGACTGGTTGTAGCTCAAATGATTATTTTTGAAAATACCATGTATTGATTTTGGTACTAATATGTAGGATTGGTTGGGGTAATGGGTCACCCCCCCCCCCTAAAATTGAAATATAGATGAAGTTTTCAAAATTTTTTGCACTGATTATGTTAAATTTCATCACAGTGATTGGTTTTGCACATACAAATTGCTCCGCTTAATGTGATCACTTTCGGACAAATATAATTTGATAACAATAGCCGAAGAGAATCCTGTACGCATAAAATGATAATTTTTTCAATTAAATATAATTTATTTTTACAACTGCAAACTTAAACTGCAATGACTTAATCAAACGCAGTTTAAAATTATAAATTAGCAGGATGGAATAGCTCTTTTTTTTTCATCGATTAAACCATCCGTCCGATGCTACAAAGTCTTTTTTGCCCATTTTAAAAGCAAGGGGGAAAAGTTTTTAAAGTTTTCTCTGCATTAAAGGACCGTTTACTTGCGCCTCATTTTCTATGACTTTCGTAAACCATTTTTGGAATAAGATTAAACTTCACCAGCTTTTACAGCATGTTTTCGTCTGTTTAAATTTTCATTTAGCTTCACTTTGTTTTCAACCTCGTCACGATTTTTTTTTTTTTTTTACAAAGTAATGGCTTAGAAATTTAGTGATTAGAGTGAAGTGTTTAATGTAACTGGACAGGGAGAAAAATTCTTTTGCTTTGCTGATAAGAAGGGAACTTATTTTCCCGGACGCTACTTGTCACTGTTTCTCTTTGTACTTCTGTTGATTGAGAAACCAAAAAAGGGAAAACATTCAAAGTTTCTGAAAAAGTCATAACCATAAACGGAGACACTGATCACAATATGCAACTTTTTTAACACATGTTAATATACAAGTGTTCCGGGACTTCGTTATTCTGATAACATTAAACGAATGATACCAGTAACGGTGATCACATTGAGCGGCACCTACTGTATTTGGGCTTCATGAAATTTTTTTCTAAGTTATAGCACTCAGTCAGAAAAAATGAAAAAAAAAAAAAAAAGTTTTGCAAGTTCAACCGTTATTTTTCCAAGAAGTGTTTCTAAGTTAGCATTTATTATTTTCTTATGATAATTATTTTTTCACATATAGTTTTAATGTAGGGGGTGGGGGAGGGGGCTGAAAATATTTTCTGTCTTGAACGCATCACCAAATTTGCACCCATGGAGGAGCTGGCTATGATAGTCTTTTGGCAGTCATTAAGAATTTTTCTCTGTAATTCTTTGCAGGGCATTAACACTTCTATGATTACCTGCGTCATTTCCATGATAGAATCTTCCTTCACTAAGAAATCAGAAAAATCATTTCTATTGTCTAAGGATGGCTAAAATTTTCAGTGTGAACTCTTGGTAGTTTATCACCAATGTCGATATCTTTGTTGGTTTTGGCCTCCTTTGTCACTCCTGAAAGCTCTTCTTCTAATGATTTCTGAACTATGTGAGTTGAATAACTTTACTTCTGGAAAGAGCTCTGGAACCAATCGCATAAAATGTCTCCAGTGGCCCAAGCTCGATTGTTAGCATGCCAAAATGCCGTTGATTACTCGTAATCTACAATCTTTAGGAGTTTGGATTTTGAAAGAGGGGAAAATTTTTATCTTTGAATTGTTGCATCCATGTAAAACCAAAACTCAATGAGTAATAATATTATGTCAAATAAAATGAATCGGCGTAAGAGAGGGTCTACTGTACTTGTAATGGATTTTAAGAAAAAAGGTCTC
Organism: Uloborus diversus; assembly: GCF_026930045.1. Classification (NCBI taxonomy): domain Eukaryota; kingdom Metazoa; phylum Arthropoda; class Arachnida; order Araneae; family Uloboridae; genus Uloborus; species Uloborus diversus. The sequence continues at coordinate 31,675,066 of NC_072731.1, read as the reverse complement.
TGTAAAATGTCCTATACTTCGTTTCACAGTAAGTTGGCACTGAATTGAAAGCTAGGCGAGCCGAATTGCAGCCGTTGTCAAGGAAACGAGGTTACTCTGCGTAGGGCGCGTGCCAGTCAGCGGCGCGACTTGCCGAATTTGGCGAGGGAAAAATAAAATATAAAATACCAAGAACGAAACAACTATCCTTGAAGTTTTCAAAGAAATTACATTTGTCTCAAATATATTTCATCATATTTTTATCACAAATGCAAGGCTGTGAATGGGATTTCATTTTACAGCGGCGGAGAGCTATCGGTCACAAAGTAATTAACAAATAATTCTGAATGATTAAAAAATTAGCAGGAAAACAAATAAAAAGTAATAATTAAAAGAAGAGAATATGCTCTGAAAGACGCATACTCTGTCTCTGGTGATTTCTTCGTTCGCTGATAAAAAGCATGTGCCCTCTCGTCAAAATACGGACCATCCAGTATGTATATATCATCTATTTCAAAAGGAAAAATAAGACGACCGAAGTTGATATATGTAAGGAGAACGTTAGCACACAGCTGTGAACATTTATCCATAGTAATAATGGGTACCAAAGGCATAGAAAAGAACCGCGTTCTTTTCAGAAGTATAACAAATGAAAAACTATCATGCATGTTCTCCAAAGCGCATCTTCGTTTTTCTATTGCAGATCCTCAGAATTTGCTAAAGGCTGTTCATCAACAAGCCTTTAGCGGAAAAAAAAAAAAATGTTAATTTTCAGTCCTTGCCTGCAATTTTATTAGTTTGTTAAGAAGTGGATCTTTTACCCTGCCTCTGACATGGAAATGGTATTCCATATGTGCCTCCTCTTATCCATATCTTATGTATATATAAATCTATAGCTTCTTTACAACTTGTGCTTTCAGAAAAAATGACTAAATTAAACTGAAATTGCCATTTAAAAATAAAACTTAGCTTTCGGGACAAAATTGATTGCATATTTGAAATAATCTGCAACCTTTGTTACCCCCCATATTCTTTACCTCTGTTTTGAATAACTTCTCTTTAATTTTTCACATGCACTCGACTTGCTCTCTGGAGTTGAGAAATGCATCCTAAGTTCGTTTAAATCTTTGCAACAAAAAAGGAACTCTTAATGTTTATAGATTATTTTCCATAATCTCTCTGATTTAAAAATCCAACTGTGCCAATGCCAACCATTTCTTTGGAATTCGGAAAAGGTGCCATTGTGTCTTTTTATACATATGTATATAAATCAAAGAAGTACTTTTGTGCAGAAAAGTAAAAGAAAATGTAACAATGATAATTCGTTACAGACACCTGTTTTGAGGTTTCAAGGATCCCATTTTTCATCGAGAAAAAAAAAAGATCGTGCTCACTTTTCTGCATTAAAACTGGGTGTTCCTTGAAACCCCAAAACACCTGTCTGCAATTCTCGGCAAATTTGTGTAACTCAGCGTTGTTTTATTATCTAAAATAACATACTTCAACCCTGTACACGCGTTTTCCTTTTATACTCTAGTAATAACGGTGAAGATCCAAGATTAAATAACCAGTTTTCGAAAAAAAAAAAAGATTGCCCTTTCTAAAAAAATTTATTCAAATAAAAAAATTTAGAAACTTCATGGGAACAATTAGCTATTACTGCATTTCGGAGCTCAGAGAAGATATTAATTTTGAATTTTTCAAAAAAAAAAAAAAAAAGGTCGATTTTAAGCTCAACTTATTTATGAAAAAAGTTAAAAATAATAAACGAAAATGCATCGAGGTTTGTGCAAATAGAAAAGTTATGGCTCTCAATTTTGCGTGACTGTGAAAGTATATGATTAACCCCGAAACTCAGTTTATTAAAAATTATTTTACTAACCCTTAGCGTAGTTAATGTAGCCTACTTTATAGGTATATTTTGGGAGTGAGTAAATTTACTTAATATAAAAAATTAATTTAAGGCAGGGGTTCTAAACCTGGGGAGGGTGGGGCGAATTAATTTCGTATTTCAAGGGAGATGTGTATGTTTCAAATTTAAAGTGAAAAAGCAAAACTTCTTCATCCAGCAGTTCATCGGTGTAAATTTGTAATAGTGAATCTGTACATACGTGTGTAAGAGCATTATATTTTTTTCCTCCATAAACTTTTCAAACGATCCAAAAAAGAAAAGAAGAAAAAAACGACTTTTGCCGTAGCAAGGATTTGTACACAACAAGTATTCGTTACATTCAAACAAAATTCGGGTTTCTTTCATTTTTTCACAATAATTTTCTTGAAGTTTGGGCTCATTATGTAAGAAACGAAAGCTATTTAAAACTACCAAGTAAAATAAATCTCGAATTCAAAGAAAAAAAATCCCATTGTATTTGTAATTGCAGCAAGTAAATAATTGAAAATTAATATTTTCATTTCATTTTTTATTTCTTACTCACGAAAACTGTTTTTAAAAATGTATTCAATTGCTTGGAAATAACGATGGAAAGCATAAATGAGAAAAAAGACCGGGCAGAAATGCTTTGACCACAATAAGGAGAGTTCTTTCAAGAGTCATAATGACAATCAGATGTTTTTCCTTGGGCGATGCGAGGTGGGGAGAAACGAGTTCTGGGGGGTTTACCGTTCCACAGGAAGCCCGCCAAGGTTAACCTTGAAAACTCAAGTCTTCGCCAAGACAAAGTCGAGCTACGGCGCTTTGATTTTCCTTTCGTAATCAAATTCTTATAAATTAAGTATATTTAACACACAACAACTTCAACTATATGTCTCAACCACATACAATCTCTATTTTTTTTTACATCATTTGGGAATTTACACCCGTTTAAACCTCCAAATTTACTAGAACTACTTCTCATCGCGGAGTAACACATCTCGTACCTTTCCCTTCAGTGCCAACTTAGATTGGAATATACTATAAAATATTTTCATTCATCCTAAAATTTGTTGGTTTTATGCAACAGTTCAAAAAACAATTTTTCAAGTATCAGAGTTTTTTAATTATTTTCTTTAATAAAGTTCTGTTGTTGCTCATTTTACTGTATGTATGTTGATTATTCCTTTCAGGTAAATTATATCTGTAATGCCAGCTTCTATTATGTCTGACGAGAAGAAATTTTGGACTGCTCCTTTTGACCCAAGATTTCCTAACACAAACCAAACTAAGTAATCTTCATTTCTTTATTAATTGAATGATTTTATTTATTAGGTATTTATTCTCAGGGCCGTATGCAAGGGGGTGGTTTATAGGGTTCAAACCCCCTCCAAAGTTTTTCATCCAAAGAAATGCTTTCCAATATTTATTCATTTTATTTTTTTATTTATTTTTTGGTAGCTGAAATAATATTGTTATTATTATTTAAACTTTATTTGTGGGAAATGAAAATAGTGTGACTGAAAAAGTGTACAAACTCATTGTGTGTTTATGGTAGTTTTGAAAAATTCATTTATTGTGTAACAATATGGCATTTTGAAAGAACAGCTCCTTCCTCATTAAGATAATCTATTCTAACAAAAATTAATAGAATACACACGAAACCAAATTTGATAGACATTATAAATGTTTCAAAAAATGTTTGGTAAAACCCCCTCTGAACTAAAAGTCTGGTTACGGCCCTGTTTATTCTTAATTATCCCACTGTATGCATTTAAAAAAAGATTAAAATTCAAAATCCCTTTTTTTTTTCTAAAATGTTTTTTGAAACCTGAAACATTAGAAAATCCGAACATATGTTTTAAAATTTACTGATAAAAACTGATTGCAAAACTAAGAATAAAACTAGAAATAAAAAATCATAAACAAAGCTTTCAAAACTTGGAACAAACATTTAAATTATTATTTAAGAATGAATAAAATACCTTGATTAGTTAAAGCCAAATCAATTTTCATTATCGGCAAAAAAAAAAAAAAAATTTCAAACACTTTTTCGCAATTTTTTTTGGAAGTTTCACTCACATTATGCAGTTTTATAAGTCATACTTGCACTAGCAAAATGAGGGGAGGGGGAGTGGGGACACAGATATTTTGTTCATAGAAATCCAAAATTTATTTTTAAGAGCTTTAAAACAAAATTTAAGTTTTTTCTCATTAGACGATTTGAAGCATTTGTTCTATGTTTTAAACGATGTAAGAAGAATAAATTATTTATTACTGCAATAAGAAGTTTAGTGCTATGCTTAATAAAGCTATATTGTTATTATTAATAAAATTTTTATTTATTGAAATATAATTCACTATTACAAAAACTACAACTAAAAGTAAAACAAATTTGAGTAAGTGATATGTACAATGATTATACAGAAGGTAATTTAAAACATTTGAATTTACAAGTAATTTACACAGATACATTTTCCTTTGCAGTATTTACACATTGATGTGCAGATAAGTTCATTTTTCAAGCACCTACAAATTATTTGAGAGCAGTTGTTTTTTTACATTTACATGACATTAATTAGCTTTAAGCACTTGAAACTGCAGGCAAACTCAAACAAGCAAGACAGTGCTTCTTATCAATTACTGTAAACCCCAATCATGAATTTAAGTTCAGGCTAAATTTTTAGGCATACTGCCCGATTGATATCTACCCTGATAAGCACTAAATAAGTTTCCGAAGGGCATCGGCTGTGGGTGATAAGTTAATCATTGATCTTTGTTTGCTGGTGGAAAAACATTTTCTAGCTTCATTTACGGACGAAAGTTACATGAAGACAAGTAGCAAAGATTCGTTAAGATATTTGAAATTTTTAATCTGGTATGCTTTTTTTTTTTTTTTTTTTTGAGGTTGGGATAGGTATAAAAATGCACCCATCAAGAAAGTCTTTCCATCTTTTCCACATTGTCACTTTTCCCCGATCTTCAAAAAAAAAAAAAAAATAGGTTGTGTCACATCTTGAAAATGAGTGGTACCCTCTTTGAGCAACTGCTTTTTTCTGACCGAATTTGGGAACAAAATCTTGGACTGGTATAAGTCGAAAGTGTTTTCCAGCTAGAAATTTAAGCCCCATCTTTTTTTTTTTTTTCCTTTTTATACAGCTCATGAAAATATGATATGCCTAAAATGACAGCGGGGGGGGGGGGGGGGGGCAACAGTTCTTACGTATATGCTACTGTATCCTCTTTCTGCAGCATCCAAAACATGTACCAAGATCCTGCAGTCAACTTCCTCATGATTTAATGGAGCTGGGCAGTTCTCAAAAGGTGGGAACAAAAAAGTTAACTTTGAGCAATTTCAAAAATTTTCGAATTTGACATCAATTTTGATTTTATTCTATAGTATGCATACCTAGAACACAATATATGAACATGAAAAGACAGCAGGTATTTGTAAAAATTGTTAATTAGCAAATTAAATCAGCAGTCTGTAGGTAAGGGATTTTGGACATTGTTGTCCTGTAGGGAACGGATTTTGGACATCATCATAACGTAAGTTTCACCATTTTTGACAATTGTTAATCTGATTTTTAACTTTTCCAATGAAAATTTTATTTACAGCTTTTTAAATTTTGCAATTTAATAATAAAGAGGATAATTAATGAAATACTTGAATGGCTATACATGCTGCTCCTTACATATAATAAAGTTTTGGAATGATTTTGAAGAAATTGATGCGAGGTTAAAAAAAAGCTTCAAATTAAAAATAATACAATTGTAAAAAGTGACATCAGTTTTAATAATGAATATTTTTTCTAATGTCATAAGGATTAAAATGATGTCTAAAAAAATTATTGAAGAAAGAAATTCGTATTTCTATTTGGAGATCGTTAAATTATGTTTCCAAAAGAAAGAAGAGAAAAAGAATTCTAAAATAATAAAAGCGGGAAAAAAAAATGCTAGCGCAGGTGATAAAGTCGCCAAAACTGGTACAGCTGACGATAAACTACATTTGTCAAATTGGAATTCTCCTCTGGTAACCTTTAGCTTATCGTATACTGTGCTGTCGCCAACGGAGGTTTGCTTGGCGATTTTAGCTCAAAATGGCTTTCAGTTCGATCATAAGCAGCCATGTTTCTACTGTAATTTATGTATTGTTCAATGTGTAACATATTAATTATGCAAAATACCAATGGATTAAAGAAGATAACATTATAATAACCTTTTTTATTGAGGTTAGAAGACAGTAGATCATCAAAAATTTTGAATAAATGGACAGAATTTATCGGCGTCAAGATCGTAACGCCTTTTGGACATCTCACATGTACGTTTAAAAAAAATTATTTTTCTTCTAAGATACTGCATAAAAGCTTATGAAAACACTTTTAAACAATTAAAAATTGATTCTGAGGCTCGATAAACACCTTTAAAATGAAAACATCATATACTTAGTTCTCAAAAAATATCATTGTAAAGATCGTAAATTTTGGACATGCATCAAATTTCAAACTTACTATTTTCTAAAATTGTTTACAAAGTGAATAATCTGTCTTTACTTTTGTTATTTGTGTAAAATATTAACAAAAAATTATTCAGTGTAAGATTCATACCTTTAAATTTTTTTTGAAACGTATGGAAATAATTTTAAAAAATTTTTCTTTAATGGTACATTTGCTCAGTTAACGTTTTGGTATGTCCAAAATTGCGCCTTTTAGGAAAGAAAATATTTTTTAAGGGCATTTAAAGAGCATTTTTTTCCATAATTTATGTCAATTCTTGTCTCTATACAGTATTATAATTTAACTCAAAAATTTTTGAGTTAATTAAAATGAAAGTTATTTGGTGTTGAAGCTTCAAAGTTGAGGTCTGTGTTTGCTCCCACCTTTTGAGAACTGCCCAGCTAGAGTTGTCGTATTCAGTGAAAATCACCGTCGAATCATTAAGAGCAAAACAAGGTAGAATAGGCAGTGCAATCATGAAAAACAGTTCTGTCTTCTTATCTATATTCCAGAGGAAACTGATCCAGTTCTCAGGAAGCAAACCATTTTCTTCAAAATGATATCTTTCTCCTATTCCTCTTGCATGTCTTGAATCTGTATCCTGAATAGCCTTCAGATACTCCATCAAAAAAATTTCGATCCTGGGTCATTTTATGTGAACGATGAAAGAACCATCATAGACAATGGCATCACAATGTATTTCTGCACTTATTCAAAAATTGGCATTCATTATTTTCATCTTCAGCAACCCTTCTCAACTCGTTTTTGTCTTCTCTCAAGTAGTCTTCATCAGTAGGCATACTTTGAGCAGGAATGTTAATGACTAGACTTATTTCTCGTTCAAAGAGGTCCATTTATTGAAATCGATGGAGGGTGAGGTTGATTTTAATAGAAGAGAAATTCATCCAGGTTTAAATTTACAATATCACAAATAGTGAAAAGCTTTGAAAATGAATCGGCATCGAATTTTAATCTTTTTATGAAACAGACTTACTGATTTTCTGTAAAAATAAAAGACTAAAAAGTTTTTTTTTTCAACCTGTGAATTTGAAGGGACTTTTGAGTCACAATTCCTTTCTCTATGAATTTGTTTAACTTTTTTTCCCAACTTGCCCAATCTTCATGAGTTGCTCCACATATTCTTCGTCTACTGCTACATTCATCTCTAACGAGAACAAATCTTTCGATGTTTCTAAAAATGGATTTTCATGTTCAGCTATTTTTCTTCAAAGCCCGACTCTTCAAGACCGTTCTTGACAACACGCTTTGGAAACTTAACATTTCTTCATTGAGCACATATAGCGTTTCTTTAAATGAGTCGAGGTAAATTTTTCAGAATGTGTAACTAAATCGATAACTTCAAGACCAACCAACATCCATCAGTTGGTTCTATGATAGACTAATTATACCCCCGGTTCCTTTCACCACCGCATTGTTTTGCTTGTAAGCATGTTCTAATCAAATTACAGGAGACACGTTCATTGTGTCTTTTGAAGTTTAAAACAAGCATTCCTTCTTCGAAGACTTATATGAAAACTGGTAACTATCGAGTATAGTTACTAAAAAGTATGTGCATCATTTAGTATAGCGATGAAATGGAAACAAAACACAGAATCAACTTCTTCAAAGTTTCAGTAAAGATATTAAAGTTGGTTGAAAGCTGTGATCTAATAAACATTAACATTAAAAGACCCGTCTTTAATACAGTGCTCCAAAATTTGAACATTGGAATGGTACTTTCTTTCTCAGATTTTAAGTTATAGAAACTTCATTGTTAGTGTCTTCATTGCATCAATGTGAATCTTTTTGTAAGAAGTAGTTAGAAACATTTTATTATACACTTCAGGTATGATTTTTTTTCTCATAAAATTAGTAAAAGCTTACTAGAAATCAATTGGGTAACGGAGAATTAACATTAACAATAGTAATAAGAAGAAGAAATTTAAAATTCAAACTTGAAATTTCTTTCTATTAGAAGTATGTTGTATTGACATTAATTTCACCCATTTTCCTTCAAGTCCTTATTCTCTTATACCCATTGAAAATAGTTTCGATTATCAGTCATAAAAAACGAGCTGCATCATGGCTGGATAATTGGACAGTTGCAATTAGAGTTCTCATAACTGGAACCCCATTTTGATATAACCCTAATTAAATGCATCTTTAAATTCAGAAACCAGTAATTACGTAGCTACATGTAGCGCTCTACTTCCAACCACTAATTTTAGGCATTTGTAAACATTTCTCAAACTGTTTTAAACTAGTTCTTAACTGTAGTTCTTAACTATATATTTCTCTTTATTACATAAAGAAGTGAATTTTTGCTGTGATTTAAATATGTATTATTCAAGATAAAATATTGTTACGATGCACAAAATCATGAAAGAGAGAGAGAGAAAATAAAATAATTTGGTATGTGAGTCATTCCAAATCAACTGACCTAATTTTTCATATCATCCCCACTCGACCATCTTGGATTTCGATGAAATTTTATAGAGGCATAGAGATGTCTTTGAAACTAACCTATGTAAATTTTCAACTTCCTAGATCCAAATCCTGAGGATCTAGGACCTCCGAAATATGTGATCCAAAATGGCGGATCAGCTTTTTGTGCCGAATTACCAAATGTAGACTAATTTTACAGAAAATTTTAGCACACTGAAAGCCTGAAATTTTAGGCGCTAAAAGTACGTTTGGCCGTTAATATATTCAAGTATTTTTGTGAATTTGAGCCCGTTAGATTTTGAGTAGCATGCACGTGAACTTGTGAAAAAGCACGATGGGGAAATTTTTTCCTGGATTTTAAGTTGTCATGAAATCTGAAAAAAAAAAAATCATTCAAAAGCTCATGCTTTGTGATTCCATTGTAAAAATACTTGAATTAATGGATTACAGTTGCAGAGCTTAAATATCTATTTTCTAAAAGATATTGACATCCAAAGTGGCTATCAAAACCGTTCAAGTGAAAAATAGCTTATTTTCAAAGTGCTGTAGCTCAAGTTTGTCACCTTGCATCTTCTTTTTGTTAAAACCATTAGAAAGAACAGATTTTTTTCCTTTCACAATAAGTTTTTTTCTTCGATCGCGTTCTTTCGTTTAAGTATAAGAAAATGAGCTTAAAATTTAGACTGTCGTAACAAATTGCAATGTTTGAGAGCAAGTTGTGGAAAAATTATCACACTGGAAGCCTGAAAGTGTGAATTTATCACACTGAGATCCTAGATCCTCAGGATTTGGATCTAAGAAAGTTGAAAATTTGCATAGGTTGTTTTCAAAAGCATCTCTACACCACTATAAAATTTCATCCAAATTGGAGATGGTTGGGTGGGGAACCCTAGGTCACTTAAGATGGAATGACTCATGAAAATGGTGATTTATGCTCTGCAGTTAGATTGTTATCAGTCTTCCCCTGTTATTGCATGCATGTCAGGAAACTCGTCAGAGGAAGAGCAAAAAAAAGGAATGAATTAATCTTCTACTTTCCGCTGAAAAATTTTTGTGTTGTGGGCGAGGGATCCACGTTAGCTATAAAATTCTTCACTCGAAAAAAACTCATGTTATATCCATTTCGCTTATTGTTGAGCTTAATAGTAGTTAAACAAGTTAGCTAAGATTTATAGTATGATTAATTTGAATATCACCATGCTCTCGGATTCCCCCCCCCCTTTTTTGAGTAGAAATGCCTTGCTTTATTTTTGTAATTTATAAAATATTTTCGCACCTTGCGAAAAATGCGACCATAGCGGAAACCCTACATAACAACCTGTTTACAGATTTCACACAACAGGGCAGAGTGTTTCGAGCTTTGAGTAACAAATCACAGCTTCTTGGTTCTCCAGTTTTCATGAGCTTGCTGCACCCTCTGTCTGCTTTCTTTTCTTTACATTTCGTCCCTAGTATTTGTAAGAAAGCTATTCAAATTATGTGATTTTAAGCGTGTAGTTGAATATATTTTCTTGTGATTTATTGCTATTTGCAGATTCTAGAATTTTTATTGATTTTCTATTTTATTAGGCACTGCTGGACAAACTATATTGATTATCATCGCTGTCACAAAGTTAAAGGAGAAGAATATGCCCCATGTGAATATTTTAAACGTGTTTACCAATCACTTTGTCCTACTGAATGGGTAATAATGAAAATCATTGCTTAATTATGATTATTTTAATTTTGATGGCTTTTAATTTTAATTAATTTCCCTGATTATTTACTGCTAAGACATTGTTGTTTGTTATTTTGTTCAAATAGTTTTTTACCTGACTGCGCGACGCAAAAGATGGTAATGTGTTTGAGTCAATGTATGTATGTTTCTTCCTATGTGGCGTTGTACAGGCTAAACCCCTTGACCAATTTTGATAAATCGTATGTCAATCGATTTGTCTTAACCTTGAGAGTGTCACTAAACACATGACAATAATAAAAATTCACCTTATCAACATTCAGTCGCCATATTGTCAGTTCGGGATTGTGTTGCACCCTACCAACGTGCTAACAAATGCAGGTAGCGCTTTCGCGGCCAGAAATTTTTGTTTTCTAAGTCTACTAATTCGTTTTTCATCTCTAACGTGTTGCATTTGTTTTTGTCAAGATTCAGGGGGCTGAGTTTCAGGACGTTTACTCTCTTGACAGGCTTTTTTAGTTTTGGGAGAAAGATTTAACTGACGGACTTTTCCACGCTGTTAATATAGCTGTGGTTGACTTAATTTCGTGAAGTTTTGCTAAAGGTCAAGCATATGTAGCTTTAAGCTGAGTAAGGTCCCTAGGGGGACTAATACAGGGTGGCGACAGGAATTGTGAAAAAAAGTTTCCTGACTTTTCCCTGATTTCCCTGATTAAGTTCACCAAATTTCCCTGATTTACGTTACCAATAATAATGGTTTTTTTTCTTTGCTCTACTTGAAATCCATTGTATGTTTGTATAAAATGCAGTATTTTAAATGTTTTAAGCTGTGTAAAGTTGTTGAACTAAAGATATATTTTTAAAAGATGCTACTTTTTTAATAAAATGATTTAAAAAAACATATCAAGTTAATTTTTTTGGAAAAAAAACCCTACAAAACAGTATATTAAATTTTTCTACATGGAAAGATCAGAGAAAATTTAAAAATACTTTACTTCCAGAAACCACTTAGCATAAGAATTTTAAGAAACTATTAAAATTGTCCTCAAAAACATGTGTATTTATGATAGAACTAAAAAGTAATTGAAATTATTTTGAACTAAGTTTCCAAACTGTATAATAATTGTTGCAATAATAACAAGTAATAGTGAAAAAATAGAAGTCATGTAGTTATTCTTATATAACTAATTGACATATTTATGCAAAACAGATGAAACCATTTGACATCCATTCATAGGGAGCTTTTCTCTAATCAAGAATATAGGTTTTAATGAATGAATACAGCATTTTAACAATAAAAAAATTAAGATATTTAAAGTAAGAAAAACAACGTCAAAAAAGCACAAATTGCCGATTACAGCAGACACATGTTTCGGCGTTTCAGGGAACGCCTTTCTCAATGCAAAAAGTAATTCGCAACTCCAACGAACTATAGGGGGCACTGCAGTCACTGTCTAATGGCGGAATTAAAAACTAAAACAAACGCATGTGGTAACGAAGAAAATGCTAAAAGTGTTGTGATTTTTGTTGTTATGTATGATTTTTTCGCTTTATTCATTTGAAAAGATTTTTCAAAGTCTTTTGGTTATTCTGACCCATATAGAAAGAGATTAGAAACCAAAAAGTATTACGAAAGTAAACAATTAATGCAGAACACACAGTAAGTTGTTCTGAAGCAGCCATTTTCACGATGTTGAATTCGGAATTCATAAATTTTTGGTTCGCTTCGAACGGCATTTTCATTTTGTACCGTTTTTTCTATACATTAGTACATATTAAGTTCAGTTTCGTGACATTTCCGGCATTTGTTGACATTTTTGTCACATAGTGCACATACGTGGCAGACTGTCAAGAGTAACGTTTAACACTAGATAATTTATTTCTATGACTATATGATTGGATATCCAAAGAAATCATGCATTTAATTCATTCGTCATGGAAATGATTTACCTGATATGCGAAATCTTGTCAAGATACATTATTCTTTCACACAATTTGAAAACCATAACCCTATAAACATATTTTTGGCGAGCTTTTATTTTTTATTGTTCAAAATCTTAACGTTCTTTCTGGATTTTTCAATCTGTTCTGCGATAAATATTTTCAAGAAAATTTATTTGCATACTGTCTATTTCAGTAGGATACTGTAGTAACAAAGGTTATTTAAATCATTTATGTGGAATTAGGTTAAGGAAAAGTGTCCAGTCAATGTTGTTAAGTTCGTTTTTTTTTTTTTTTTTCATCGAATTGAAAAACTGATATTTATTCAAATTCACTCAGAACAAAATAAATAAAATGTGCACTCACAGTTTATATATGGTGGTAGTTTTCTTTTCAGTTGATTGACCATTATTTCTTTTTACTTATCGAATTCTGTAATCTTACTATCATTTTATTCCACTCATGATAAAAATTAAAAATGGTTTAACTAAAAACGCGAAATCTCGCCAAGGCTACTTTGCTCGCACAATTCCAAAACTATAACCCCTAAACAAATTTGGCGAAACCTTTCAGCTGAGAATAAAAGGAATAAAGTAAATTCTTTCTCGGTTAAACATTTTTCATTTTGTTCTACGATAATAAATTCAAGAAAATATTTTGCATACTGTCCATTCCAACTAAATGCTGCTGTAAAATATGATTAAATTAATTTAAGATTAAAAAAAACTCATATTCTTACAAATTCATACAAAACAATAAAAATTTTTACCTGGTATAACGTTATCCAATTTTGTTAATCCAGAGTTTTATTGTTTACGCTTCCACCATTTAATACTTTTTTGAAAGAAATAAGGAAAACTAACATTATTTTGAGAAGCTCGAGAATACTACTAATGGACGAATTAATTTCTGTTGTTGAAAGCGTTTTTAGACATGTTGAATGCGTTACTCAGAACAAACTGACCGCGTTTACGTCAGCAGATACACATGGAGCGCAACGTGGCAATGTTTTAGTTGCATTCGCAGTTTTATAAATCACTGCAAGGTAGCATATTCGAGCACTGGAGTTCCGAATGAGCTTATGAACGAAAAGACATCAAGACATCCGACAAAAGATATTTACTTAAGCACACAAGTTAACTCTATTTCAAATGATTTTAACAGTATGTAATGAAAAAAAATCTTAGATTGCTTTTGTAACAAACAACTTTGAAATAAAAGAAAAAAAAAAGCAATTAGTTAATTTCAAAATATATAAAAGAAGAATACAACTTGGTTATAAAATTAAAGAATCACTTAAGCCTGAAGAAAAGAAAACCTTTATAATCTGCGGTGACAAAAAATAGTATAACGGCAAAAAACAAAGTTTAGTTCAATTTTAGCAATTAAATTAAAAACGCGAAGAAGTAATAACTTTTAAGCTTTTATCAGCATTAATTCAAAAACCAAAGATTTCTTCTTGAAATCGTGATTACAGACGCTAATTACTTCGAGACAATGGAATAAAGGCAAAGGAGCTAAGGCATTAATGAAGGCTTCCTCTTTGCCTGTATGGTTGTTTATTTTACGTAACATTAAAAGCGTAAAAGGAAATTTCAAGCTAGGTTACATAAACAGCCTAACAGACACAGAAGCAATCTTAGGAAGTTCATCCTGTGGTTAATAAGTAAGATTCAATACTTTGACGTTGAGGAAAAAAGATGCACAAATATGCGGCAGTGTATAATCACACCTCATTAATTTAACTTTTTTTTTGAACAGATAATTGGCGGAAAGTGCGTAGGGAATTAAAGTACTTAATTTTGTAAAGCAAAAAAAAAAATTTTTTTTCTTCACAAAATCAATTTTCCCTGATTTTTTGTAATTTTTTCAAATTTCCCTGATATTTCCCTGACTTTTCCCTGATTAATAAAATTCCCTGACTTTTCCCTGATCTCCCTGATTTCCCTGATCTGTCGCCACCCTGTAATAATCAGTGTTTAGACCACCCCCAAGTTACTTAATAATCCTCACAATATAAACTTTCTCAATAAACTGACAAGATTGCAAAATTTGCTGTCTTATGATCATAATATCTAAGTCGATGAAAATTAACTAAAAAGGGTAAAATAAAAAATAATTATAAAATAAAAACGAAAAACCCGACTGCATAAAAACCAAAAAAAAAAACTGTAAAGAAAAAATCAGCCCAGTAGTTTAGAATTTTATTAAGTATTACTGAATAACTACTCCATAGAAATAGTTTTATAATCAATACACACATAAGACAAATAAATTCAAAAGCAGAATAGAAGGATCAACAGTTAGGGCCCATTCAAATTTTAAGGGGTTCCTTGACTGGTCAAAACAGAATGGGCCCAGACTGTTCATCCTTCCATTTTGCTTTTGAATTTGATTTGTTTTATGTGTGTATCAATTATAATACTTTCAATGAAGTAGTTATTCAGTAATACTTATCAAAACTACTGGGCTTATCTTTTTCTTTTTAGTTTTTTTGGTTTTTACGCAGTCAGGTTTTTTGTTTTTATATTATGATTATTTTTTATTTCGCAAAATTCTTCATTGGTGAATTTTGAGATTTTCAAAGAGAATATATATGTTCTGTTTCTTTCTCAACTACAGTATATCAGTGCCCATTCTGCATCAACAATAAATTATTTCCCCAATTTAATTAAAAGCAATTAATTCTCTTAGAATTTGTTCCATACAGACACCAATTTTCAATTCTGCTGAAGTGCATTCATGTGGATTGGAGGGCAATTTGAAACTTTTTTGCTTTGCAATTGTTGTTTATTTTGTAAGATAACATGCTGCATTTTGTCTAACTGTTAAATTATCAGTCTTTAACATTTTATGTTTTTGGAATTATACAATATTGTTGTTTTGTACAGACAGAGGGCAGCACCAACATGAGGCACAATTGCCCACCTAGATTTGGAAAAAATAAAGTTGGAGTTATAACCTGTCACTTTTGAAATGTGACAACGTGATTGGATAAATGTGATGATAGCGTCGGTGCGCCATTTTGATTCTAGAGGTTTGATTTATCTGTAAAAAAAATTTTGGGCAGTCCTCGTATAGAGCTAGCAGCATGTTGGTGTTTTTGATTTTTGAGCTGTTTTTCCAGCCTCCTGCAAAGAGGCGGCGAAAATTGTATTTAAATCCATAAACATCCATCTTGCAATGTGAAAAATAATGTCGTTTTAAATGTAATTACTTTATGTTAATCAAGAGCAACTAATCAAATATTTTATGCTGAAATTATCGTCGAGACTTCATCAAAATTTTAATATCGAAAGGGATGACCGTTACCTGGCGATCTATGATGACTCATCTAATTGCTGAAATGAACTGACTTTTCCTATCAAGTGAGATATATGCAGTAAAGAAATACCGATGAACTGAGGATCTTTTCAAAAATAATTTTCCGGAAAGTTGATGTCCATAAAAGGTATAATCCATGTGAAACGCTTAGCACCATTTCAAAAGGTTTCCAGAAGCCTGTGATTTGCAATTTCCATCCAGTTGCGGACGCCGGTGAACTGCAATAACTTTGCTTCAATCCCGTGAATTTCACCAAATAATCACTAATGTGTCATTCAGAAGAAATGATCTGCAAAAAGATGTTTCAATAATCATTCCTTTGATAGGAAAGTGCATAGTTTCCTCGTCTCTGATTCAAAATTGAATGCATAGGAATCGTCGTATTCCGATGCTAACCGATGGGTTTCAGCAAAACTAAAATGAAATAATTCAAAATCATATTTGATTAATCTACTTAATCCAGTTACGAATATATATATATGTTTTTTATGTTTTTTTATTGATGGTTCAATTAACTGTTATATAATAATATGGTAGCATAATAAAATTTTTAAAAAAATGGTAAGTTTTCACAGAATTGAATTGGTGTTTATAAATTTATTGGTAATTGAATTTTTATTTGGGAGTGGGTGACCACCTGGGAACACCACGTGCCACTAAATGATAAATTTATACATATCATTTTTTAAAATTAATGATGAAATAAATACCTTAAAATTGTTGTGTTAAGAAAATGCAAAATTATACCAAATTAACGTTAAGAAATCAATTTAAATGTGTACTTCAATTAGTTGATTCTTATTTCCAAATAGTCATGAATTGTAAAATGGTGGTTGGGCACCGCCTTTTCATTTTTAAGTTATTTTTTAAACAATTAACTATTGGAATGAAATACAAGATGACTTATTACTACACTAGCTTTACTTGCACGGTTTGCCTGTAGTAGAAAATTAAAAGGTCATTTGGTTCGCCTGTATATTTACAAATAATGGATGATGAATTTCTCGCCATTTTGCTATGTTCATTTGCTCGCCCATGTTACGGTTTCACGTTATAATAATTCCGTAATTTACTCTTCCACGTTATGATAATTTGCTGGGTGTGTTCTTAAAAATGTTCTTAAAATTGGAATAGAAAAAGAACAAAATCGAATTTTCGAAAAATCGTTTCGAGGTGCTCACCCTTATGCTGTGAACTAATTATGAGTCAAGTTTTATGAAAATCGGCCGAATGGTCTAGGCACCATGCGTGTAACAGAAATCCAAACATCCAGAGACAGACTTTCAGCTTTATTATTAGTAAAGATTAGAAATGACTTTTCAGTTAACTAAATACTTTCTTCACTAGTAATTACTTTCTAACTAATGCCTCAGTCTCATTTTGCGAAATTTTTAAGTTGTAAATTAGAACAATTTCAAAGGAATTCTACAACAAAATCCAAATACGTAATTTATTTTTGATGTCTATAATGCATTTATGGATTTTTTTTGGGGGACATTCTAACATTTAACACGTATATACCCATGTTAGTTTCAATTAAGTTAGAAACTATATTCTATTGCATATTACCTTACATCAATTTATTTTAGTTTTATTATAATAATTGATTTATTTTTCATCTCAAATTTGAACTGTTATCAAAGTACTGGCAGTTAAGCTTTAAATATTACTTTTAAAGGAGCAAACATTTTGTTTTTTTAATTTTTCCCTTCCTTGTATTTTTTCCCCTTTTTATTTAATAAACAATTATAAATCAAACCAAAAAAAAAACAGTAAGCAAATTTATTTTCTTTTTGATATGCTTTTTTTTTTGTAGTGTGTAAAATCACATTTTTTTCAGGAAAAACACTTTCACAGATGAACTTAAATAGCAAAATTTTACCTTCATACAAAATTTCCAGATTACTAATTCCCATCATTTTAGATTGTTAAAAAATAAATACACCATAATAGTATCTTTATGACAGTGTACGGATACAAATTAATCTTAATAACTATATCTTTACTTCTGCATCCTAATCTTCTCCATTTCCATCCCATTCTATTTGTAGAAACGAGAAACTCAAGGAACCTTTGCTTGGGATTATTTTTCGTACTACATACATAAGTTAACTTTCAATTAAAAAAACTCAAGGGCCATGGGAGAAGTCTGAACCCCCTGCCCCCCCCCCCTGTATGCATTACTGTAAATGATCCTTATATTGTACTTGTTTGCCATTAACATTCAAAAAAGAAATCTTTAAAAAAACCATGTGCAACCCATTAAAATGTAAGAGATAGGATAATTAGTATAACAATTTTATTTTGTGTTAAAGCAATGTCTTTTTTTATAAGGCTTCTGCCCTTTTTCTCAAAATGGTACTCATTTATTAATTTTTTACCTTTTTTACTCCTACTTGGTTGTTTTTTAGCTGTTTTCCTATTTTTTTGTGGGGGAAAAAAATTGGAATCAGAACATATTCTCATAAATTAAGCTAAAAATTTGACTCTTGAGTCCGACCCACCAGAAAATTGCTTTGCACTTTTTTTTTTTTTGCAGCATCTCATGTGTAAAATGGTTTTCCTGTTCATTTTTAGGTTGAAAGATGGGATGAGCAACGTTCAGAAGGCAGATTTCCTGGGCGAATATAGGAATGTTTATAGCACTAATATGCATCTTTGAAAAATTATGTATCTTTTTGGTTATTTTCACATGAAGCGATTTTGTCAAGTCATAGAATAAAAATATTCAGTGTAGATTTACATTTGAATTTCCTTTTTTTTAAACTGAATTTGAGTTGATCTTGCTAATTTTGTTTGAGTAATTTTTCATAATTATACCTATTACATAATGTTTTAAATTATATCTACTTATCTTTTATTAGAAAATAAAATTGGTTATTTATGCTTGATTTTTAATTGAATTCTGTAGTAAGTTAATTTAAAAATAAATGTCGATACAAATTTCCAAGTGTTTAAGAAGCAAGTCAAAGCTTGAAAAAATTCAATTAGAGAAATATTCAAAAAAGTATCATTTACCCTTTTTGCACAATATTTAAAGAAACAGTGAAATGTTTAGGAGCTGATGTTCAGGGGAAGAGTGTAATCTAGTTCCTAGTGTTCTGTAGATCAACCTTTATCTATAATTACTGTAGAATGAAAGTTTCTCCTAAATAGATCTAATCTGCCCAGTTGTCTGCCATTCTCCATTTTGCTCCTAAAAGCTTGACATTCTCATCTCTACAATGACATGCTTGATCATTATCATTTGTTTTTCTTACGTCTCGACTCTTGGTATCCAAAATTAAGATTTTGGAGCTCAAACTCTCATGATTTCTTCTGGCAAGGTGCCCAGCTCAGCCGAGTTCCATTTTAACTTTTTAAAACTACAATGACATCGGTAACTTGGATGTGTTCTCCAATCCATGTGTGTCACCTTCTGTCTCTTTGTATAATACCTGACATGCATCTTTCCATTTCCATACTTCTCAGGAATCTTTAAAGCAGGGTTGGCAATGTTGTAAAAATAATGGTTTTTACCTTTAAGTTCAACACTATATTTTTAGTGAAGTTGTGTTTTGTGATAAAATATCAAAAACAGAATAAAATGTATTGAAGTAATGTTTTACATTGAAAACTTATTGAATAGGTGAGAATTTTAGTATATATATATATATATATATATATATATTTAAAAGTTGATTTGACACAACCCTAACTGAAGCAAACAACATATTAAAAAATCAGAACTAAATTGTGCTTTTAGCCCCTTTTTTATGCAATTCTTTTACAATATCAGGGTTCGTACTTTCTTTCATAACTCCTCCAATACTCCTTCATTTAGGAAAATTTTTTGAAGAGCCCTTCAAACTTCTTCATTTTGGTTTGAACTCCTTCAAAACTCCTTCTTTCTTAGTTCAAGACTACATAGTCTTCCTCCATGACAGTAACTTGAAATACTTCGATCGACAACTTTGTCACAAGGGCGAAGATATGAAGGCAATTTTAATGTAGTAATTTCGTGCATTAATTTTTTTCATAAAGATGTGATTTACAAATTGATCATTGTTAAGTCATAAAAAGCTGAAGGTGAACATTTTATAAAAAGACTAAAACATTTCACAAATGAAGTAAAACATGCTTAAATGGTACTTTTTCAAGTTTTATGATTATTGTTTTTCCCTCCACCACACTCTCAGCAGCAAAAGTCAGGTTGTCTAATAATTATTTAAATATTCTAAAGTAGATGTACTATATTAAGTTATTGTGTTAAAAAAGCAATTGTTTAGTAAATCGCAGTTATGATATTGTAAAAAGGGTCATCCACAAGTTGAGGGGGAGACGGGTTTATGAAATTGTGACAAGGGGAAGGGAGAGGGTGACAAAAAGCAACATCAGGCAGTTATTATAACAATATATTTATACAAAATGTGACATGTGACTAGAGGAGGGGTAAGATAACGTGTAACACTTTGTAACAAAGGGAGAGGGGGTCAAACATGTTGGGGGGAAAAAAGTGCTATGTCATTTAAGGACAGCTCCTTAGTACTCCTTCCAAATCTCATTTTAAAACCTTCAAAACTGCTCTAAAACTCCTTCATTTTATTTCTGAAATTGAGTACGAACCCTGAATATGCATATTGGCATCAGGGTATAAAAAAAAATCAAACCAGCTTTAGTGGTAGAATGTTGTTAGACTTAAGTGGTTTTGGGGTACTTTGTTTCGCACTGCCGGCGCAGATGTGATTTTTGTGCTTTTTTTATTTTGCAGTATTAGACCATGGTATTTTTTGGCTTTTAGACAATAATTGTTCTAGGAAATAATAAATACACATTTTAAAAGATTAACTTAAGGTAATAAAATAAATCTTAATTTTCAGATTACTATTATTGTAATGAAATATTCAAAAAGCAATTTTATTTTACTTTTGCAGCAAAGCCACAACATGAAAAATAATGACTAAATTATTTTTAGAGTTAAAAGGTATTGCAAAAATACAGAGTAGCAAAATATTTTATTTACAAATGGGAGCACAAATTCCAATATATTTTGATAATGAAAAATTTTTATATCTCAGTTTGCACTTATAAATTATTTTACAAAAACGATCAGGAACATTGGAAAAGACCAGCGGTTCCCAACCGGGGGTTCGCAACAGGTTTTCAGGGGGTTCGTGAAAAAAATATTGTAATGGCAGAGTCTGCCTGTTTCTGATGACGTTTCATGTTCAAGTGGTTTCAGGCAAATTTTGCTCTTTTTTTATTCATTTGTCTCTTGCATATTCGATACTCTTGACATGAAAATATTTGCATACTTCCTGACATTTTTTACATTTAAATAGTTTACTCTGTCATTGCGAAGTGCCGGTTTTAGCGCTTCCATTGACAAGGATAACCCTGAAGCCATGCTGAAAGAACTCGAAAGCTTTCGTTTCCTCAGAAGCTTTTTACCATTTGAAAGATTGATAAAACTTGATGAAAACATTACATGGAGCATATACGAGCGTCTAGAATATTTTGATGTTTAGTTTCTTTACCATTTGAGTCCGATGAAGAGCTATTGCTCTTCTCTTGTGTTGAATCAAAAATGCATAGAAGTGAGATCACACTGTTGTTTGTTGCTATGATTTTCACACTACATTGACTACAATTTACTGCGAGCTTTATTGTCTAAAAATAGAAACAATGTCAAGCAATCCAAGAATACCACAGGAAGTATGAAAAATTACTGTAGAAAATTTTCGTGGGTAAAAGTTTGGCAGTGTGAAGTTTACACGGTAAAAAATAAAATCAACGGAATTTAACCATGCAACTTATTTTACGCTATATGTAAATAAAGAATTTATGAAATTTTTGTAGAATATGTTTTTTGTAGTAAGTGAGCTTAAAAATGTCTAGTTAAAAATTGGAGTAAATGCCTATATTGAAAACAGATGCTTCTATTTTTCAATACAGTCAGATTCCATTACAATGCAATCAGATTTACGCGAAATGGCTATAACGCGAGTTTTTCATGAGTAATGAATTTTTTAATGCGGACTCAAATTACTCGCTAGCAACATGAAATTTTTTGGAAAAGAGCGGCAGAGAGTTAGAAGGGGCTTCGTTGACACTAAATATTGGTTTTGTGAATGGACATTAATCCCTTTAGCATCACTGAAAGCGGAAGTTCGCCCACTGTATTAGTCTAAACAACACTTTGCTTTAGTTTATGCAAATAACCGCTCCAATTCTTAACTTTTTTTTCCATTTTACATATGAACGTTGATAAATTTCTAAACAACACTTTGCTTTAGTTTATGCAAATAACCGCTCCAATTCTTAACATTTTTTTTCCATTTTACATATGAACGTTGATAAATTAGAATGGCTCCCAAACACTATGGCAAAAATGGAAAGAAAAAGAGAAAATATCCGACCAATAAAGAAAAGGTCAATATTCTCAATATGCTTGAACAATTAAAAGTTATTTTGAAGGTAGCACAACAATTAGGTATGAGTGAAAAGGAAACCCCTAGATGTTCAGAACTTAGTTTCAATACTGAAGCTCCTAGAGTAGTGTCTAAGCAAAATACAAACATCATGAAAATGGAAGCTGCTCTGTCATAGTGGCTGAAAGAGGGATATTCCAACACTGCATAAACCATCATCTTCATTTTAAAAATTATAATTAAGTGTGTGATATCTACTGTTCAGTGGTATTATAATGCAGTAAGGTGCTTAACGTAAGTATCATACTGTTTAAATTAATGTATCTCATTGATTTTGTGTTTCAAAACAGTAATTTTTGGAAACGCTTTTTCTAAAATGCAGTAAAAAGTTGGTTCTTCATATAGAAAACGGTAATATGTAGTTAAGAAATGGTTTGAAACAATTTAAGAGCCGTTAACACATGTCTGAAATACAGTAAATCCTTGTTAAGTCGTCACTCAAGGGACCAAAAATTTTTGATCACTTATACGGAGTGACTATTTATGTGGAGTGGGAAATTAAGGAAGAAAAAAAAAGCCTTACAAATATTTATGAATTGCAGTAAAATTCTGTGAAAAAAACAATAGCTTATGTAAGAAATGTCAACAAATTAGTGGAAATTTTAAAAAGGGGGGGGGGGGGAATACTAATGATACTTACTTTGTTTTGTTTTCTCTTACTTATACATTACTTTATAACAACAACTTATTTTAATGTAGTCATGGTACAATAATACAATCCTTCAATGTTGACTGATGAAGTTGTTGCTTACGGAAAAGAACTATCTCTTCTAACGTACATCAAGCTTTAAATTTTATGTTTTTTGTTCCTTGTGAACAGATGTTAAATACTGACTAACTTTCTCCAGGTATTAGATTTTGTCTATCTTGCTGAAAGGAGTTAGATTCATATTCTCGGCACTTGGCAGAGTCACAGCAAGAATTATGCTTTGAATGATCAGAACCAAGGATCGAGATTTCAAGGAAAATAAATATCAAACAGCCTTTCAACTAAGCCCGACACTATTTTCTAAAATCAAATAAGGAAAAGGAATTTTTGAAAACAACTTTTGAGTGGCTAGTTAAGCGGGTAAAATAAAATTTGGTGACCAGTAAAGGAGGGTCATTTTACATTACTATGAATGAGACCTTGTCGGGACAAAGAAAAACGACCACTTAAGCGGAGTGACCACTTAACCGGTCGACTACTTATTGAGGTTTCACTGTAATTGGTTATGCTTATGAAATATTTCTAAACATACGTTGTTCCACAATGCAAAGTTTCAACTTGCGCGAGGGGTCTTGGAACTCATCCCTTGTTAAGTCGGGATCCGACCAGTGGTTGGAAGTAGCGCGCTACAAGTAGCGACGCTACTGTAGTAGCTACATTTTTTAGTAGTTTGTAGTGTAGCGCACTACTTTTTTAAAAAGGTAGAGTAGCGAGTAGTTCGCTACAAAAAAAAAGTAGTTTGTAGCGATTTCTGGAAACTACTTTTGAATCAAGTTTTTAAAAAAAACGCATTTTCAAACGAATCTGACTGGTGCAAGTCTTACGCGAGTAAAAGTTGCACCAATCAGGTTCGTAAGACTGAAAAATTCGAGCTGACCTCTAACATATAATTTTGACGTCATGTGTTGTATCTGTTTGACGCCATTACTTTGTTTGGCATAGAAACTTTCACATTTTCCCAATATTCGCCTTGAATAGAGCATGGCTTAAAAAGAAAGAAAATATTTTTTTCCCGTTTCCTGCAAACTTTGGCCGTTAAGCAAAAAGCTTTCGGTATTAATGCCATTTGCATATGCAGTCGAACTAATATTTAATACCCAGGAAAGAAGGTGATATAAGCCCTGCGCTTCCGTTAAGAAAATTTTCGTGTAGCGGGTGAGGAATTCGTGTCAGCTGCAAAATTCGTTCCTCGAGTAAAACTCGCTCTATATAGACATTTCGCGTTAGTCGAATTGCGTTGTAGCCCTAGTCCACTGTTGTTAAAAATTGCACATTGAAGTAAAGTAATCATTTTTAGTTATGTTTCATGTTTCGGATAATTAGTAGTACCGATTGGGATATTTTTTATTTTTCTTTATTTTGTCTTTTTTACTGATTGAGTGTTGATATATTAACATATTAAAAGTCAATTATTAAATGTTGTGAGTTTTTGAGGTTATTGGAAAAATAGAAAAATGCTGTTATTTCATTTTATCAGGGGCGTAAGAAAAGAGATGGTGTCCAGGTCTGGAACCCTAGCTTGAAGCTCAAAAGCAATCAATTCCTATGAAATAACTAATGTTATCCTATGAATCCCTAACTATTAAATATAAGTTCCTTTAAAATTAACTCATATAATGAAAATTTAAGTTTTTCTCTTTTGTTGATGCACTTCATCATCTAAATCAATTTTATGTATGTCTAGTCTATGTAAAATTTTAATTAAATTACGATTGGATTTATCTCAATTTCAAGTAGCCGAGTTGCTCTTCTTGAATGAAATACTATTTACTGTCAGGAAAGGATTAAAAATTTGAAGGTTGAACTCCTTCCACTTTTAAATCCTTTCTTGCAGGGAATATTCGTGCAATTGGTAAAAAATGTTTCGATTGACGAATCGTTTCAGTAAAGGAAGAAAGAATAAATAATTTATAGCAATATTCCATGTTCAAATGAGCCAATATATCAATCTGAAAATTTTGTTAATTTTTTCATTCAATCTCAAACGGTGTGTATGTGTATGTTATTTATTTATTTAATTTTTAAAAAGTAGCGAAGTAGCGACTACATTTCAAAAGTAGTTTGTAGTTGCTACATTTTGAAAAAAGTAGTTGTAGTTGTAGTTAACTACATTTGTGCTAAAGTAGTTGTAGTTGTAGTTCGCTACAAAAAAAATGTAGTTTTTCCAACCACTGGATCCGACTGTATATGCATTTTACTCTGCACTTATAGCATAATTACAAGAAAATCCTTCAGCAATCAAACGATTAATGTACTCAGTATATTTTTATCAAACAGCTAGGCTCATAGTCCTTTTTAAGGAGACATAAACCTAGAGATCTTTCTCATTTTACTAGAAGAGAAAAAAATCATTTAGTTAATCAGAGTTCCCTGAAAGGTATTTTTAGGATCATTCTATAATTTACTTCTGATTTAGTGAGTGATATAGATAAATGTACCCTCGTGTCAGAAAAATTTCAGCCAAACTTTTGAACCTCTTTGTTCCACAAATATCCCATTTTCATTTTTTTTTTAAAGTCGATTGGAGCTCAACGTAGAATAATCACTGTGTTTATTTTTTGTGAATTTGTTTTGTATTCATTTTTAGCGATCATTTTAGTTTGTAGCAATATTTGTAATTCTACATTTTGTTCTTGTTATAAACTACAGAGCAGCATCCAACTAAAAAAAATCTCAAATTTTATTGTCTATGTGTGTGTGCTCGCGCGTTTATTTTATTTATTTTTCGCTTATTATTTAGTATTAAGGGGTAACTTCCGCCAACTTCTTTCAGAGTTTGGAAGGGGTTTGCTAGGGGGTGGTAGGTTGAGAACCGCTGGAATAGACACAGAAACATTTCACTTTGATTAGTTTCCAACGTTTTTTCCAGAAATTTTTAAATAATTGAATATTATTTAAATATTGAAGCATGTTGTTTTTTCATCATCCACAGAGGAAAAATCTTCATCCACTAGAAATTTTTCTTTCAAACACTCCAGCTTTTCACTTTCATGTTTGATTGAACCACCTAAAAAAATAAAAAATAAATCCTTTTTTAAAAAACACTCCTGAGAAGGGACTTTATGAAATTTTAGTAAGTATTTTATTCATTATATTTCCTTGCATGAAAGAACTAAATTTCCATGATTTATTTAAAAGTGGTTCAAAAAAAAAAAAAAAAAAAACGACTGAAAATGTGCATTAATAACTGGGGGGGGGGGGCAAGGAATTCTTTTGTTATTCTCTTAAGAAAAAAAAAAGCTCCCAAAGTTTTTAGAAATATCTAACCATTATAGCCTAATGTTTTTAGCTACAACAAAGATTTCAAGTTTAAAAAACTCTATTCCAAAACAATTTTTAAGCATAAAACCTCTTCTTATGCATAATATGTAATACAATTAGGGGAGAACCACTCAATTCTTAATGTTTATTTAAGGAAAATGTTTACCTTTAATGAATTTATTAAATTTTGTACTATTCATCTCTTTTGCATTATTTTTTATTAAAATATGTAATTTGAATATTTCATTTTAGAACATTTGCAATAAAAAAGTGGTACCTGACACATATTTTTGGGCTAGATGACATTAAACAACTTAAAATAGTTTTTTTGAGCAATCACAATTGCTTATTGCTTTCATTTCACTGTTTTTGGCCTGCTATCATTTCATTTTCCTGCTAGCACCCTCTGCAGCACCACTGTCGACCGGCTCCTCACGATGCTGCTCCTACAGTGAAAACTGTCTCCAGGTTGCGTAAATATCCTACACTTACACGCATACATACACATCTACACACACACAAACACATACACACAACTACCCACACATTCATGCCTGCACAGACACAAACACATATGCCTACACACACACACATACCCCGCCCCCACGCACACAAACACTCATACACACGACTACCCACACACTCATGCCTGCACACAGACACAAACACACATGCCTACACACACATACCCACTACACACAAACCCTCCACACACAAACACACGCCTACATACACACACACTCATGATTGCGAAAAACATAATTTGAATTCTAGATGTCAAAATTCAAATTAATTTTTAATTTTTTTTCCTATGTTACAAGAATTCATAGCCTTTTTATAAATAGTATAGTTCTATATACTTACCTAATTGTTGCCCTAAAAACTGCAGAATAAGATCTACAGTCAAGTCCAAAGCAGGAAACCTTCCGATGCGAATTCCCATTTTGGAAGATAATGAAAGTGAAACTTTTGGCACAAATGGAGTATCACACAAATCACGATGGTTTGCTTTCCTGTAAAAGTCTCTCATTAGAAATATTAAAGGTCTTTTGTAAATTGATTTTTAAATATATTATGTATCTTTGTCTTCTTGCACAATAGCTTTAGGTGCTATTTTACATATGAGGCAGTGAGATGCAAAGGGATGTAAGTGACAAAATTAAAAATTTAGAGACAACCAGTACAAATAGTAGGGGAACCTCTCCTCTGTCTTGGGGCAAAAGATAGTACTAGTAGCCTGAGTAGGTGCTGCTGTACAGCATGATTTAGAAAAAAAATCCATGAAACAGGGGTCGAAGTAGTCCTATATATCCTATATTTTCAAAAAAAGGATCAAAATCATCCTATATGTCCTATATTCCCATTTTGTACCCTATATATCTGTTAAAAGGAACAGTAAATAAACTTTCTGACATCAGATTTTCGCTGAAAGAACGTGCCCAAACAAATTGCAAAACTGAACTGACTAAATCCTGCAACAGGCATCTTCTCTCATTGGCTACAGCAATGTGACGTCACTCTATAGTGGGTGAGTTATGAGAACTGTCTGAAGTTGGTTTTAGAATTTTGCGTATGGAGGGGGGGGGGGGGCAACAGTCGTTTGCTTTGTTTTCCATCACGGTTTTCGTTTTTGTTGGTACATTTTTGTGTTCAGTGCATTTTCTGATTGGAATGTTCTAATATTCTTTTTGCAATCTTTTCTTTTTGCGGAATTTTGGGATCATGAAATGTTAGTTCCTTACGATGTTAAAACATAGTTTGTTTTAATAAGTGAAATTATAATGGCAAAATCGCATCGCTTAACAAAATTTCGTGTGGAGTGGTTGAACCAGGAGGACATTGATTGTACAAATTGTGGTACTTAGTGCACTCAAGAAAAAAATGATTTTACCGCTTTTTGCCATTTTCGCAACTGTTCAGTGCCCATAAGCAATAGTGGATTTTCGCAATTGAGGCTGCATGCTAAAACATTCAAGCATATGAAGAAAACTCCTTCTCAAGCTCTGTTTGTTCTTAGTACAAGTGGTAAAGGGTTCAGTTTAGATATAAATCAAAGAACAGTGCAGTTAGTACTTAGGTCATGGGTGAGAAAGAAAAAATAAAAATTATCTTTGTTCAAATTTTCTTTAGTTATTTAGAGTACACTATTTTTTAAAAATTATACCTTCAACTACAGGAAAGTCATTTCAGGTGTTTGAGGTTTTTATTAAAAGAAAATCATTGATAAGAATAACTAAATAACATATGATATGTATTACATTTCTTTTTTCATAGCAAAATTATTCATATAATGTGTCCTATATTTGTCCTATATTTTTTGTGGAAAATGCCCTATATGCGACAAGTTGGTCACTTCTACCCCTGATGAAAGCCTACCTAGGATGTTATCTTTAAAGTTGTTTTACTAAAAACTTGAAAATGTCCACTTACATCCCTTTGCTTCTCACTGCCTCATATTATACAGTTGTGCCCTTTTATAGCCAAGTGGAAGGGACCTAATAAAAATTTCGCTATAGCTGTAATTTCATTATAAAAACTAAATAATAAACAGGAAAAACAAGTTTGGAAATTGAAATAATTATGTTCATTATAAACAGGCAAGATAATATATAGATAAGTAAAAACATATATATTGATAAAAGCATTTTACATAAACACAAGCAATCATTTAAGATAAATTTTTAATCCACAAAAAAAAGTTCCAATAAAACTTACTTTAAAGTAACGAATTCTCCAAAACTATGTAGGTTCTGTAGTTGTTTTAGCACCTTCATGGATTGTTTAGTCTGGAAACTTTGGACAAGAAGGCATAAAAATGGCTGAGAGATCATGGAAAATGCATGCTGGTCCTCAAAATAAGGAAACATCCATGGATCCAAAAGAACACCTGCTCTACAAATATATGCATCATATATTTTCATAGTAAAATACAAACTAAATTTTATGTCATTTAAACAAAAATCATCACACAACTTCCTTGCAATAGTGAAATATTTTTTAATAACTCAAAAGAAGGGGTGCATGTATTCCTGCACTTGAGTTAAAAATATAATTAAAATATCCTTCAAAAATGCATAAATTTTTAGACACTTTCTTACAAAGCAAATCTACATAGCATCAAAAATAATAACATCTCTCCGTTGTTTTAGTGTAAATATCTTAACTCTTTCCGGTTTGGCAGTTCCAAAAAAAGGACACCTTTAAAAAAAAAATTCTTTTCGAAACCACAAAAATTGCTGCAGAGGCAGTAGGTTGTTCTCTTTAACGATCATGGATGTCAGCATTATAAAAATGTTTTTTCTGATGTCTCAATTTTTTTGTTAAAATCTGCCCAATTTTTTACCTTGCCCTGGAACAGTTGACCAGCTTTCTTCATTTTTCCTGTGGTGCTCAGTTTCATTATTGCAAAAGATTTTCGAAATGGATATTTATACATTAGGTGAGTGGTGTCAACAAATGGGGAAACCACAAACTGCAAAAAAAATGTAAAATCTATGTCTGGATGATTAATTACACCCAATCATAGTGTTTTTTCCCTATATTTAAATAAATTGAATGACCCTCACCAAGAAGAGTTAATAGGTGTAATTTCATCATAAAATAATCTTCAAAATAAAAAAGTTGATATGCAGTAACTACAGATATAGTATATAGTTGTGCCATGGAGAGATGGCAGATGAACTGGAAGCGGAAACAGAACACTCCAGTTTTTGATAAGTAGGGTTAGCAAGAAGGTGCAAGCATTGAAGTTTTCACTCCTCCATGACACAAGTATAAGGCCCACTCGAAGAAAACTAGTGTAAGTATTGTATTATTTCTAATACCATTTTTTCTTTTTTCAAAAATTTAAAAAGGGATTTGAATTGGGGACGGGTTTTAATTGAAGATTTTTGTTTCCTTTGGAATTATTTTAAAGATGTTTTATGCATCTGTCACGTTGTACTTGAAGCCTCCTCCTCCAGAACTTAAGCATTTTTCTGCCAACAGATAAATAAAATTTAAAAGTCAGCTTTTGGAGCCCCTAAAATTTAAGTGCTTTGGGGCAATTTCCGCTTTGCCCAAGCCATAGTAAGGTCCTTGGATGGGGCCTCATCGTATTTAATGACAATGATCATCAAAAATTCTGCATAATCCTCACAATGCTGCCTGGTTAAGTTTGCCCCAACTATAGTTCATTTTTCCAGACTGAAGGTATTAAGTACAGACGGTACTGCCCTGGAATTTAAATGTTTAACTGGACACTTTATTATTTTTTTTCTGGAAATTTATTTCGTACAAGTAGTTTTGGAAACATGTTTTGATAAATTTAATAGAGTTGCTAAATTTTCAGGAACTTCTCATGCCAAATCATCTGAAAGTAGTTTTACACTCCCAGATTGAAATCTGTTAAATATTACATTTGAACATTTTATTTTCATATTATTACCCCTATTTATTTAAAGGGATTAAAAAAAAAATCTAATATTTTTCTGACTGTGGGGACCAAGGCCAGCTAGGTCGACCGAGGGCCAGCTCTAGTGTCTATATTAGAGGTTGAAAAAATCAAATTCACGAATTTGCAAACAAATGAAAAAGTGATGACCAGAAAGAGGTATTTTGGGATGAGTATTTAGACAATTTATCAAGATCGGCATCGCTTTTAAAATAATTCACCCCATTGTAAGTGTAACAGCTTTCAAGCGCCCCCCCCCCCCTTTTCACTTCATACTTCAAGTAACAGCTGCTTCCGGAAAAATACTTCAAAAATTTCACACTTTTATTAAAATGTTCTAATTGTGCTTTAGTGTTTTAAATAGCTGATTTCTGATCCTAAATGAAGGGAAAACCATATCAAGCATTCTCCTGAATTTCTTTGACAGATTACATTCATTAGGAACAAATATTAAAATTTCTATGAGACCCATAATACAACATAACTGATATACCTGAAACGAAGTTCTGTAGCTAAAGAAAGTATTCCAGTGGCACCACCAAATGAATGACCAATGAAGAATGCATTGGAAAGATCCAACCTGTCTTTAAACATGCTTGCATTGAAACTAGCATCAAGAATATTTGTAACACTTCGCCCAAGGTTCAAATCTTCTAGTAAATCTAAAGCTTCAGAGCATTCTCTGGCTCGATACCTTACCTAAAATAGGTTCTAATGAGATAACCATAAAAGATCAAGCAAAGCAAATGATTTACCATGTGTCCCTTAGTTCAAAATAAATAAATGTTTACTAAGTTAGAAAATAAGTAAAATCAGCTCTATCAGAGATAAGAGTACAGAGATTATAAAGTACAGATAAAACAGATACAGTGAAACCTGTGTAAGTTGACCACTTGCGGTGCAATACTTTGGTGGTCAACTTAGACAGGTGGTCAACTTATAAAGGGGGTAATGATTATTATTATTATTATTATTATTATTATTTGTAAGTCTTGCACCATGCATTCATTTTTTGCCTAATTGACACTTACTCTTTCTGTTCAACTCACTTTCATTGTTTAGCATTACTTTGAATCAATAATATAAAATGTTATTCGAATATTTTTAGAGATTATTTTCCCAGAATGATGTATAGTATGTTATGAAAATTTAAAATTTCAATAAATTGATCAAAAAAAAAGTCTTATTGTTTATGAAAAGTTAATCATTTTATATTAATAGTTCCTAAAAAATTATAGTTAATCAAAAAATAAAAATTTTTTCGTTTAACAACAAAAGAAAAACAAGTTTGGAGAATAAAAGGGTTCTTAGTAGTTTTCCCATGTGGTTAAACTCAAAAGGAGGTTTAGTTATGCTGCTGTTTCATTAGTTGGTAAAATGCTGGTCTGGCATCAAAAATATTCTTGGAAAGCTATAAAAAAAAATAATAAAAATAATAATTTGATGAATAAAATTTTTAAAAATAAACCAAGTGGTCAACTTACAAAGGGTTTTTTTACAATACTCCAAACCAAACTTGGGGTTCATTAGTGGTCAAGATAGACAGGCGGTCAAGATAGAGAGGTGGTCAAGTTACAGAGGTTTTCTTTCATTATGTAAGATAGGACTAATTCCGTTCCTGACAAAAGCGGTCAACATAGACGGGTGGTCAACTTACAAAGATGGTCAACTTTACAGGTTTTACTGTATTTTTAAAACCAGAATTACCTAAGGCTTTTTTTTAAATTTTTGCATGAATTGATAAAATGACAGTCGACTATGCTAGATCTCTTGGTTGTGGTAGTTTCTTCCTTTGAAAAACATGAATAATGTTGCATGCAGTTGTTGCTTTACTTCATGCCCCCCCCCCCACAAAAAAAAAAAAGAAAAATTACACAAACGATTTAAAAAATAATAAATATATGTTTTCTTCAGAAATATGACCTGAAATGAAAGATTTTAAAAAAGAGAACAGTCATTATTCTAATAAATTTTTATACTAATTGTAGATTTGTACACTATAATGCATGCACAGAAGGCAAACATGGTTCAACTTGTTTCAAAAGATTACTTGTTAATTGTTTTAAACTTCAATTTAGAACTTAACTCCAAGTGTCCAAGTTAATGTCTTAAATGTCATAAAAATTCCAGGAGATTGTTGATTTAAAAGAGTGGACAATAGAGAAGGGAAAACAGTCTGAGAAAGCCCCCCGCAAACTTTGAGGAAACAAATCTCTCCAGGAAAAAAATGTCCCACTCAAGAAATTTTTAACATTCAGCATCCCAAATAAAAATACCAACTTTGATAATGCAAGCTGTAAGATAATTTAATTTCCTCGTATACCAAAGTATTATATGCTACTTTCTCACTAAAACTGTAAATGTAGTCAGAGGACAGAATTATATCAATAAGTGAAATGTTTTAAGTTAAAATTTAAATACATTTTCATTTACTGTATACCGGGTGACCCAGTGGGTAATGTTTGAAACAAATGAAAATATAAAAACAAACAAGAGATATGAGAAGAATTTAATGACGTATATTGAAAGGACATATTGGGCTATTAATGATATAGAGGTTCGAAGTGACCGCCATCTTTAACAAGGACAACAGTTAGGCGGTTCTGGAATCCAACCATTACTCGTTAGTAGGACTCACTGTCAATCGTCTCGATAGCAGTTGAAATGGCAGTTTTCAGTTCTGGAAGGTTCGTAGGACTTGTCTGCCACACTTCGCTCTTCAAATAACCCCATAGGTAGTAATCGCAGGGGTTCAGATCTGGTGAATATAGGGGCTATTCGATACTACCTTTGGAAGTGCAATGGGTAATCCAACCCTATGATTCGATTGCTAAAATGCTCATTGAGCATCTCGAAAACATCTGCGGTACGATGTGGTCTTGCTCCATCCTGCGTAAACCAAAGACCTTGGACCAAGTCATTACCATGAAGAAAAGGGTCACATTTTCATCACATCTGGACATTGGTAGCACAATAAATATGCAAACTTCCGTCAAATATTTGTTCATTTTTACTAACGAGAATCACATGCTAAAGCGCACCGCACACTAAAGGAACATCACATTTACAATTGCCCACCCAACGGAGCATGCGCACCAAGTTTGGCTTCACTCACGTGCACCTAGCGCCATCTATTGGACTTTATTTCAAACATTACCTGCTGGGGCACCCAGTACATCTGTGTGTTAACGAGGTACGGGGAGATATACCGTATCTCACGGTGAGCAAGACCCACACATTAAGGGGTAAACTCCCAGCTGGGCTGACGCCCAGCACGGGGACCTTCCCCGGCGCAATAAGTACCAAGCGCGTCCGTAGCATGATACGACTATCGACCGCCGCACTCAGCCGTGCGGGGGGGGCCCGCTACGCGGACCCCCCGGGCGGTGGAACCTAAGGCCTACGGCTAAGAGGTGGGGTGCGTGCGGAGAAAAGTACATCTGTGTGTAGTGCAGTGCGTATGTAAATGCATGTAACAAGCTTTTTATAGAGAAAGAGAAACTCACTAAAACTCAACTTGCTCAAAATCTCACAATTTACAAAAACCAATTGCAAACACAAATTTCTGTCAAAAATTATTAGTAAATCACACCCTACTCAAAATGAATTGCCAAATAGTAATTTGAATGATTTTTGTTGTTTTGTACTCAGAAGTCTACTGGCAATTGGAAAATAAAAATACTCTTTTTTTCTAGTAAAAGTTTTATGTTTATTTCGAGCGAAAAATAATAAAACCTGTGAAAGTTTTAAATATTAAGCTTTTGTAGGAAAATTAAATTATTTAACAACAACTTAATTGGTAAAACATCACGTCTACAAATTAAGCTCACCACTATTTTCTAGTGTTATTGCTTTCTTCTATTTTAAATGCGTACTGAAAGTGTTGTATAAAATGCTGCTACATACCAAGACTACTTTTTATGTACAACATCTGCAGTTATACAGAGAAAAATGACTTTGAAAAAAAAAATAAATAAAAGTTATATAATTAATTTAGAAACATGTAGCAGTTTTATTCATTTTTTGTAAGAAGTTTAAGAAAAAGAGTTTTAATTTTTTACTACACATTTTAATTTATTTGTACCAAAACAAAAGGAAGAAAGAAAAATTGTAGCGTCCACATTGAAACTGTAGATGAGTTTATTCATCTAAGGCACATTTCTTAGGTAAGTCATTAATTTTCCCTTTGGTTTATGTCCAAATAAGAAGTCTACAACTGAATACATTTTTCTCACTTTGTATTTTTTTAACCGACTTCAAAAAGGAGGCGGTTATCAGTTCATACCGTATGTATGTTTTTTTTTTTGTTTGTCCACTCATAGCGTCTCACCTAGTGAACCGATTTTGATGATTCTTTTTTTAATGGATAGGGGATGGCTCAACTTAGGTCCCATTACTTTGTTTGACCATATTTGTTCTTTAGATAAAAAGTTATGGGCAAAAAACAGTAAATTTCCCTATTAAATGATTAAAATCATATTGTAGCGAAGTTCGCTCTTTTCATCCGAGGATAACGGTGGCTCAGTGGTAGAATTCTCGTCTCCCACACGAGCAACCCAGGTTCAAATCCCGACTAGGACAAAGTGAATGTTACTAAAATTTCGTTTCTACTGTTTCCCGTATTTTCTCGAATGTTCTATTAATTTCTGTATCTTTTAAAGTCTGGAAAGTTCCAGCACTTTTTCAAGTTGTATATAAGGAGATGTAACTTTCATTCGTGGTTCTGAATAAAGATCTCGAGTTGAGACTAACGAGTATTCGCTTCATTTGGCTTTCACATTGTCTTCGCTATTTTCATCTACGCGACAATATGAAACTCATTGTTATAAAAGTTTGGTGCCATATAACTGTAACATTAATAGTAATTGTAATGATAATTTTGAATAAAGGCTTTTCTAAAGCAATACAGTGATATAGAGCCGCACTTCTTACTAGGTAACTTCTTACTTTTAATGAAATATCTACATTTACACTAAAAAGAATGAAATAAAAAAATTTTGAAAAAAAAAATAGAACCGACTTCAAATTTGCTCTAAAAAGTGAAAAATAATTTTATTCTTTAAACACCATCGATAATACTTTTAAACATAATTTTTGAAGTTGGCGCAAAAACAAAAAGTAAAATCCATTGTAACCATGCTTCGTTCATATTTTTATCGAAAAATCATCCAAGCTTAGGAACGAAACATTTATATCGTTACTCAGATATGCTGTCATCAATGCGTAATGCATGTGGTAGTGAAGAAACTGGACCTGATTAAATTTATACTTGTAGTTGAGTTATGGCTGTGAATGATTTTATCGATCATTTTTGCGCCAACTTCAAAAATTATGTTTAAAAGTATTATCGATGGTGTTTAAAGAATAAAATTATTTTTCACTTTTTAGAGCAAATTTGAAGTCGGTTCTATTTTTTTTTTTAATTTTTTTATTCAACATATAAGGAAATTGTAATGAAACTAATAAATTCTAGCTCAAAAACATAATTAAATAATTTACCGCCATTAACCAATTATTGCAAAAACATTTCAAATAATGCGTACCTGCTGCCTCCGGAAAGACATTTCATTTTCTTTAGAAGGGTTTAAATAAAGCATCCACTCCTTTGTGTGGCAAAATGGACCTATATCTTGAATGCGTGGCCCAGGGTCCCATTTGCTATCAACAACATCTTCCCAATTAATCTCCATCGGCACATTTAGCAGACTATCAATTTCATCAAGATTGGAGCCTGGATTTGACCCAAAGGCAGACATGCGGGCTTGTTTCTTGTAAAAACTGGCTGAAGCAGAGTGGTCTCTAGAGAAAACACACACACATATATATATATATATACAGGGTGTTCTGTTTTAACCTGCAAGACCTTTATTTTCGCAACCGTTAGTCCTAGATGTATACTTCGAATGGCAAAAATGTTCAAAATTATATGCAGAGTAAGATATTGAAAGTTTGAAGCAAAAATAAAAATTATTAAAAAAATACAAAATTTAACTTTTTATATGGGCCCCTTAACCCTTAACTTATATTTAGGGAAATAATTTCCCATTGAAAGATATTACCAAAACAAAAAAATTGACATATGTGCAACCAAAACTTAAGGAGATATTCCAGCTCAAAGTTTAAAGTGATACATAACAGGAGATTAGAACTTATCCCCTTTTCAGAAGAATGACAGGTCGTCATAGTAAGGAAAACAATGTATGATATGCAAGAACACACCACAAAACCTCAAACAATTTGAAAAACCACACTGTATACATACATACAATTTTAAACACTTGTTAACCGCTATATTTTCCTCCAAAAGGTCATTGACGGCGAGTGAAAAGTGGTGTAAGTCACAAAATGCTGCGTTTCATACCTCGCTGAATATT
This sequence comes from Uloborus diversus, assembly GCF_026930045.1. Lineage (NCBI taxonomy): Eukaryota > Metazoa > Arthropoda > Arachnida > Araneae > Uloboridae > Uloborus > Uloborus diversus. Next base: position 31,638,090 of record NC_072731.1, on the reverse strand, counting down.
GGTTGTACTCATTTCAAACTTTTTGTGTTAGAATTATTTTTCAATGGAGATTATTTCCCTAAATATAAATTAGGGGATCTGGGGCCCATATAAAGTTAAATTTTGTATTTTTTGACTTTATTTTTATTTCAAACTTTCAATATCTGAACTCTACATCTAATTTGGAACAATTTTGCAATTGGAAGTATACATCTAGAACTAACGGTTGTGAAAATAAAGGTCTTGCAGGTTAAAACAGAACACCCTGTATAATACAGTGAAGCACCGTTTATACGTTTCTCTTTTATACGTTTTTATAATTTATACGTTTTTTAATTTGGTCCCTGCAGAGTTTAATACATATTAATATATTCTGTTATACGTTTTTTATTTGTACGCTTTTTTCATACAGTCCCTTCAGAAACGTATAAACAGTGCTTCACTGTATGTTCCAACTATATGAAAATGATAAAAATAAAGACCAAACTATTCGCTTTTAGATGCAAGCAAGTAGCTAAACTAATAAGTCAATTAAATAATGACAACAAAACAAGTACAAAGAAAGATAAATAAAGAAAATGGAGCAAAACCATGAAACTAGACAAATGAACAAATGATCGGTGGAATTTTCATTAAAAGGTTGCAAATCAAAATGTTGAATTCAACTACGAACTAAAAGATAGCACGCTTAAATCTGAAATACACACTGAACAGAATCTCATTATGCCACTGTACTAAATGTTAAACTACAAGCTATAGAAGAAAAAACGAATAAATTAAGAGCAGGCGTTTCGTCTCATTTTTTCAGAAGTCAAATAGTTATTGATGATAATTCCCCACAAGACTTCCTGACATGTAAAGTACTGCATGACAAAATTCAAATTTTCCCAAACAAGAGTCTAAAATCCACGAATACGACATTTTAGGGATTGGGAACAACCTATTGCATTACTAGTGCTTTCTTATTTGATAACAAAATTGAAAAATTTTCTTTAAAATGAGTTATACCTTTTGTTCATATTTATGTTTCATACTGGATACAATCATAGTTTATCTCCTTTTTTTTACTCTGATGGCATCGCGAAATTCACACTAGATACTTCTCTGACAAAAAGTAACTAAAAAAGATAAGAATTTCTTATTCAATAGTTAGGACACTTTAATATTTTAAACCAAAGTTAGCGAGTTATTTTATTGTTATTTATTCTGCACTTTCTTTCGTTCTGCATTCAAAGTATTAATTAGAAAAGCATTTCACTAAAACAGTGCAAACTCAACCTGTGGATTACTGTTTCACTGATGCAATTTAATATTTTAGCGATAAAAACATGAAAATTATTAGAATACAGATAAAATTAATATAATATAAAACTAGTTACATCCAATAACCATTAATAAAGCACATCTAGCTTTGCCACTTTGGCAAATATGGGCAAAAGATATTTTGCGAGTACAGTTTTTACCCTTTCTTTCCTACCTTTGGTTAAATGTGCCAAACCTAATTTTTTTAAAAAAAATATTTACCTCAATTGTTATTATTAAAACAATTAGACTTATAAAAAATTTACAACGTCATATTGCAACATGTTGTAGTGATGATGTAAAATAATTGCTTCTGTTACTAAATACAAAATTTTGCAATTTATAAATAAATATAATTAATAATAAAATTGATTTCTAAAATTATTTATTTACATTCTATTTATATCATTCCAGCACCTTAACCAACAAAATTCAATTAACTTTCCTTGTAATTCTGTTTTTGCCATTTTTACCACTGTCCTGGCAAAAATCCTTTTTTTTTTTTTTTTGCCTGCAAAATGTTCAGCCTTGTGTGTGTTTCCCACTATTGCACTTTGAAGTGCAATAATTTTAAATATAATTTTCTGAGTGAATTGCTGTTTTTTTTTCATATTCTCTCACCCCCCCCCCCCCCCAATACCTGAACCTTACACTTAAATAGTATTCTTTTATAACTGCATGAATTAAATATACCGCATGGTTTTCTAATGGACCTTGAGCAAAACAATGATTCTTCAAATTTTGAAACAAGGATGCATTTAACTGGGCGCAATAGGGCCATTCCACGGAAAACGGTCATTCTGTCCACTATGGGACGCCTCATGTATTTCATTAAAAATAATATTTAAAATATTAATGAACAACTCCCTTCTATCCTCCTTGGCAGCAATAGCAATAAAAGAGGAAAGGGAAAAAAAAAGTTTTGTGCAATATTATACTAGAGCCTTCAAAACTTCACATAAAGTTTTGTGTAATATTGTACCTTCATATTTCGAAGCAGCAAATTGCCGAAAAAAAATTGATATACTTTATAGAAGCGATTTTAGCTTAATAGCTCCTAAACCATTAAAATTAAAGCTAATTTTCGTGAATGGAACTCAATTCCTAATTTATTTGAAATTTGGATTAAATGAAAATTAGTTGGAATTTGGAAAAGAGCACTTTTTTCAACTTTAGGATTACTCGAGCGGGATCCTTTCAGGCTGGGCCTGATTACTGAATAGGCCAACTAGGCAGTAACCTAGGGTCTCTGCTTTTTAGGGGCCCATAAATTGCTAATGCTTTAGCCAATAATCTAATGATAAAATTGCAAAGTTTGACTATAGTGGGACCCCGAAAAACTGTTTGGCCTATAGGGTCTTCCAATACTTTATTCGGGCCTTGCCTTCAGGCCCGGACCTGCAGACCTCACAGAGCGGGACCATGTATTTAAGAACCCAACGACCCAAGAAATTTTTTAAAAAATCTAGCACTAAGACTTATTAACGTTTCAAATATACACTACTGGCTCGTGGCCTCTGGGGAGAGGCCAGGCCCTACAGATTTTGTCGCAGAGGGGCCCAAAAATTTATAGATTTGGGCCTAACTTCCGTAGACAGCCACCTAACTTGCCTATTTTGTAGTTCTGGGGTTGGCCCTTGGCCAAGACATTTTTTGAGGCTCCCATGCAGTCAAACCTTACACATTTAGTCTTTGGCTAAAACAACTTTATCTATTTGGGGGCCCCAAAAAAGCAGGGGTCCTAGGCCACAGCATAGTTGGCCCATTCAGTAATCAAACCCTGATCCTTGCAAAAAGCATAAGAATGTAGATCGAAAGAGCTACAAGGAAATCCAAACAGTGTTATATCATTTTTTGTTTTAAAAAAAACGCTTCGTTTGGGGGTCCTTCTCAGCTCGGGGGCCCTTGGCGATTGCCAACCTGGCCAGTCCGGGCCTGGTCCCCCCCCCAGTCACATATGGGGTTCAGTCTGAGCTCTGTTCAGCTGAGGTACCATTGTAGCTACAAATTATTCCAGTACTTAAAAATAAAAGCTTTGCTTTCTTCAAACAAACCTGTGTTCAACAGCAGCAACCACATAGCCATGTGAAGCTAATTCTAAGCAGATTGACGAATATGTAGTACGGAAGCCACTCAATCCATGGGAAAAAACAATAACTGGATACTTTCCATCCGTCGGTTGAAGTTGTGCTTGCCAAATAGCTGGAATATACAACTTTCCTAGAAAACATTATGAATTTTTATCATGAAAAACCCTTATAATATTATTTTACACTGAAATCAATGTATCGGATCCAAGCAGAAGTTATAAAATTTGTTACATGCAGGGTTGCTATTTTGTCCACTTTTTTGTAAAAAATCCGGGACGCCGGAAGAAAATGAACAAAATGGATGAAATGAAAAGTTAACTCATTATACATACATAAATTTATTGTTATGGTGTAATAATATTAGTATATTATTCTAATACATTTTCTATTATGAATTAATCATTTTATTAAAACGAGTTGATGTGTGCATCACATGACTTCCTTTTACTCCAATTTAATGTTATTTTCTCATTATTGGCAGTTTTAATATGATTCGATAGTTTACTGTCTCAATATAACAAACAGTGGCCAAATTGAAACCAGATGTAAAAAAAAAATTTAATTTTTAAAAAATTCGTCAAATTTGCCGTCAAGTTGGCAACCAAAAGACTGGCGATATATCGCCAAGTGTCCGCTAAATTATAACACCACTTGAATTTACATCAAAATTAACAATGATTTCCTCCCTAAAAGAGGCAAAAGACCAACTTTGGAGCACACAAATGCAACCAAAAAGGAAGGTGCACAACTAGACCCCACTAGGAGTCTACGTACCAAATTTCAACTTTGTAGGACATTCCGTTCTTGAGTTATGCCACATACATACGCACATACATACGTACATACAGACGTCACGAGAAAACTTGCATAATTAACTCGGGGATCGTCAAAATGGATATTTCGGGTGTCTGTACGTTCCTAGGCACATATCCACGTGTGGTCGGGTTGAAAAAAAAACTCAACATTCATTTGGGGGTGAGCAAAATGGAAATTAAGGCCGATTTTTGGGTGAAATTTTTTTCACGAATACAATACTTCCTTTTTTGTAAAAGGAAGTAATAGAATCATTAGCTTTAGAATTCCATAAATTTTTTAGTTACACATTGGTGCAGCTAATTTTAGATCATAATTTACTTAAAAGTAATGAAATTTAACAATGTGAATGCTATTGTGCATGATTAGACTATTATATACAATAGTAGAAAGTAAACTCGATGGAAAAGTCAAATGAAATGCTTGGAGACATACATACAAAACAAAGATTTATAGACAAAAAATATTTCATAACAGTTATATATTTTGAGTTTTTATTGATGTCACCCCATAGTAAAATATTTGTACTCGCATATTTTATGGATATGTTAATGCCATACAAATTAAGAAAAATTACTATTTTAGTAGGTTTGTTGGTACTCAGAACCAGGGCTGTGGAGTTGGAGTCGGACTGATTTTGGGGTAAAGGAGTCGGAGTCGTTAGAAAGCGTGCCGACTCCGACTCTGGGATTCTTTTTTTCTTTCATTTTCACTGACTCTCCTTTTAAGAACTGACTACCAATTGAAATATTAGACAACACAACATGTATAAAAAGCTACTAATGAGAAAATAACTGTCATTATGGCAATCAGCTAGCTTGAGTGCTTACCGAACTTTCGGTAGCCGTCCCCTAGTTTGCTTGCTTTTAACTTAACTAATAGCAACTGTCAGCAAATGGTTTTGTTGCCTAACATTTTCAAGTAATCACTTTCAAATAAAAACAGAAATAAGTGTTTTGTTTGATCTCAGCTATAAAATAGTAAAAGGAAATTAACAATTTAGTAAGTTGAGGCCCGTAGCTCAGGTGGAAACTTTTGAGGGTGATCGGCAAATTCAAATAAGGTCTAGCGCAAAAGCACGAATCCAAAAGTTCCCATGAAATAATCTGTTTTTTTTTTCTTTATTAAGAATATTTCTATAAGCTTGGTTCTCACTGAAAAATATGGAACAAAATAAGTGTAAGTAATTTCTTGATTACAACACTCAATAATTGCAGTTAATCTTAAAATCTTCATATTAATCTTTCTACAGCAGCCAATAAAATTTAAAATTTAAAAATTTAGCGAAGAAGAAATATAGGTATAGTAAAAGCTATTCGTACAAATTTTTATACTGCCGTATTTTGTGTAGAATTACTTCCTGACGTATATGTGCCCTATTTTTGTGGAAATTTTACTGAAGAAATATAATTTAAAATATATTCGGGAAAATTTTAAGAATTAAAGTATTTATATTTTATATAAACTCTGAAATTAACTTTGGGTGTCACCTACCAGATGAATGTTACCCGCGCCAAACCACCCCCTCTCAAGAACTTGTATGCGTCTTGGGTTTACAACAAAAAACAAAATGAAATTTTCATAAAAAAGAATTAATATTTCAATCTCTGTTTCGAGGTTTTCCCCCTTCCCCTAAAGAGAGAGAGAGAATTGAAAAAGTACAATTGAAAAAAAAATTAAAAAGTCAAGAGTCGGAGTCGGGCGTTTAAAAATCCAGGAGTCGGAGTCGGCCATTTTCCTTCCGACTCCGCAGCCCTGCTTAGAACAGTGTACCGGAAGAGGCTATAATAGGCAAAGGGGTATATAGCTTTAAAAGGGCCATTAATCTTCATTGAGGACTAATAAATTGACAAGGAGGTGGTGTTTACTTGAGGTGGTGTTTACAAGTGTTTAAAATAATTAGGTATGTTTATAAAAAAAATTTACATTTTTTTTACATACAAAACAAATTACCCTTTGCCACAGCGCAAAATTTCGACTTAGGCAAGGGGTCTTGGAACGCATCCCTTGCATAAGTCAGGATTTGACTGTATATATATTCAGTAAAACCACTCTTATGCCGACAATTTTGATTTCCCCGATTCCAAGGCAAATAACATTATTAAACCCCTGTCCTGCGGACAGCCCTTTATTAAGGACAAAGAAATTTGTCCCCTTAGTCTCCGCATTAGAGGAGTTTTACTGTATATTAACGAAATATATATATTGTTACAAATTCTGTAAATAGTAATTATTTTTGTGATTAATTTCTTGTAATCTGGCTAAATTTGGGGTTTATTCCATTATTTTTCATCTAAAATTATCTTAGTAACGTAACCTGTAAATAGTTTCTTGCAATGTACATACTACACCCTAACATTCGACCAAAGTATATGGTCCCCTGATAACATTTGTGAATGAAATAAAAATAAAACATCCAGAGAGAAATAGAATTTTGTCGAGCTTTCCAAAGCGGTATAAAATGCTGTGAGTTCTGTGAATGAGGTAGAGAGTCATTTTGCTTTCTAACTGTGGAGTCTCATTTTCAGTCGTTGCACTTGGAAGGTGTGTGCCTTTGCTCTGTGTTTTTGCGCATTTTGATGTAAATACGTGTGTTACAGTTGAGTTTATAGTGTTAATTGATATTTGCCTAACTGCTATGGTTAATTTAGCAGTTGTTAACGATATTTCTTGTACATAGTTATAAATAAATCTCCCGTGTTTTCTCAAGAACTGTCTCGTCAATTAAAGAAAGTTGGAAGTTGCATCAAACTCATATCAATATATATATTAAAACATTAAAAAACGGAGAGAAGGGAGTTGAAATGAAACATTTTCCATGATCAGATGCATGTAATACTTGAAATCTAGTGAATGAACCCCAATGCAAAAGCTTGGAAAACATATTTTTTATCTTTTTGATTTCTTCAACTTAAAGTGTCCCCCCCCCCCATATTTTTAGGAGGGCACTGCACTCTGCACTCTTTTTTGCATTTCATCTTTGCCCGTTTAAAGTTTTGACAAAACTGCATCCCAAAGCATTTTTTTTTTTTTTTTGCTTCCTTATGGTTTGATTTGAATATAAATGAATTTTCTGTTTTTAACAAAATTTTCTAAACTAAACATTAAAAAGATTCATAGGAACAAGAGTAACTATATTTAAAAATAATTACGATATAGTAACTATAAAAAGAATAATTACTATTGATGAATACTTTGATTCTGTACGCATATGGTATTCATAAAAGAGAAAAAAGTTCCCTTTTCTACTACAAAATTTCTATTAAAAAATACCCTTTTAAGTGAATTAAAATGCCCTATTATCTGGCAACATCCTGCTCCTATTTTGGTCCCTGGGGGAAACACTAACCTATTTCTAAAAAAATATCTTTATTATGGCAAAAATTGGATTAAATGAAAAACCTGATTCAAAAACACTGCAGTTTTCCTTTTTTTCTTCCTTAAAAATAATTACAGTATACTCTGGATATTACAAAGTCAAAAGGGTGGTAAAAAAATTTCCAGATATCGAGATAACAAGTTCATAATCATATTAAAATAATATTCTAAAAATTAGTTACGAAAGTTAAAAATAAATGGAAACATGTAATAAAGTTGAAAAAAGTCTTAACACAATAATGAATATTTTAATTTTTGAAATGATCCAAAAATAGAGAAAAGGGAATAAAAAAAAGAAATCTCTAGTGACGTAGCAAAGTGTAGTGATTTACCACGCCCAAACTTATCAAAGATTTGGATAACCAAAGTTGCAGAACGGTTCCAAACAAGTTTCGAGTGCCCGCCCCGTAACAAAAGAAGTTGGACAAAGGATTGCATGATTCTCTGTGTCTCTAAAGGGATTTTCTGTTCACTTCTCCTTTTTACTGAGCCGGAAATAGAGTCAAAAGGGGGCGAAAAGATTTAGGTAGATTTTATAGAATTACTCCCAACAGTCAATTAATCTGAAATACTTACCAACATACAAATCAAAGAGCATTTTATACAACTTTGGTGGCACACCTGCTCTAACAGCATAACCATTTACGTATTCTTTGTGTGGAATCCATTCTGGCCATTGTAGATATCTTTCCTAAGATATTGTAAAAATTAACAATTCATTATTTTATTTTTTTAAGTCAATAAATAGGTACCACAAAAGACTTATTCTATAATCATAAATAACATTTATTTCTTAAACATGATACTAGAATTTTGAGAAAAACAATATTTCCAACAAATTTCACAAAATTTCCACATGATTAACAAATAGTCAGATGAAATAAAGAAGGGAAACCCTGTACAGTGATCAAGGACGTATACAAGGGACGGGCCATGGGGGTAATCGCCCCTCCCTTAAGGGCCCCTACATCAGCAATTTTTCTGAAATGAATTCCTAAAACGCAAGTGTAAGCCATCTTTTATGACTTTAATTAACGGTATTTCGTTTGACTCTCCCTCTTGGAGACATTTCAGAATTGAATTTCCGGAAAGGCAAATTTAGACAATCTTTGGTGATGTTAAGGGAACGAGTCTGGTTCTCTTTCTCGCAGGCATTTTGCAAAATGTAAGTCTTAAAGATACAACTGCAGACATAGGATGGGTTCAGTAACTTTTCTCCAGTAATTTTTCGAAACTGAAGTTCCAAAAAGCACAATTTATAGATGATTTCTGATGATGTTAGGGAGAGGAGAATTCAAAACATTGCCCCAGAATATGAAATTTAACTTCTTAACCAACTTCTTCTAACCAAATATTACGAAACTTCTATTTTCTAAGCAAATATTACGAAATTTAACTTCTAAAGTGCAATTTTAGAATACGTCTTTCAACGGAAGAATAGATTCTGAGACCTCCTTGGATAAACCTTGAGGTATATTTAAGTTGTTTTAGAATTTAAATGAAAATGATGCTGCAGACCCCCCCCCCCCTCCCCACAAGTATGTGCCAATCAGATACATAGTATGAGTTAAATTTAAAAAATCAACCGCCCCCTCCTTGAAAAATTTCTGGATCTGTCCTTAACAGTGATTTTGCCGGACACCGAATCTAGTGTCTCTTGTTTTGCAGCGTATGGATATCTGAATCCATATCTGGCTCAGCTAGGCTAGTCCTGATCTATTCATCAATCCTCTATGAGACAGGGGTGTCCACACATGGCGCAAAGTGCACCACTGAATTTTTTTTTTTTTTTTTTTGGGGGGGGGGGTGAGGGGTATTTTTTTCTTTTTAAGCGAGTCTTTGCGATTTTAACAGGGAGTGTGCCCTTTCTCGAGGGGGCGGGGGTGGTACCTTAGAACAGGAATTAAAATGGAGGGAGCAAGTCTAATCATTAGCTTAGCAAAAGCTGACCCTAGGACCCCAAGTCACGTGACTCAACAATAACAAATGGTTGGTACATTTTGCGTGAAACAAGCGAAATAAACCTGATTTCTTCCAATGCTTTACTTTAAAATATATCACGGGGTCTGGGTTTCATGAATGAAAGTTTTCACTCCCTCCACTTTATCTCTTCTCAATGGTAGGCACCTCTGATGAAGATCACTCTGATTCGACCCATTGCTGTTGCTGCTTGTGGAATAAACTAGTTTGATAAACTTGCCCTGTCAAACTAGTAGTTTCTCTAAATTTCAAGATTAATCAGGGATTTGAAATGTGCAAAATATTGAGCCCCGATTTTTGCCATTTGAGAATTTAAGCTGAAACATCCACCATTTTTATAATTTTAAATAATTGGTTCATGTCCCCTCCAAATCTCTTTCCCTTCAGCATTTTAACTCAAAATCTAAATCTGAAAGTTCATTTATTAACCAAGTAGCCCTCAAGACTCAAAATTCATTCTCGTTGGTTATAATTTGTGTCAAAAAATTTCTTTTTGATAGCCTGGATTTTAGATCCACTTGCCATTTTTGACACTAAATATTTTATCAAAATGTCAGATGAGAACCACAAAACAAAAAATTTCTTTTTGATAGCCTGGATTTTAGATCCACTTGCCATTTTTGACACTAAATATTTTATCAAAATGTCAGATGAGAACCACAATTTTACACATAGTCTTTTTTTTTCTTTTTACAACTGCATATAAATAGTTTTTTTAACATTCATTAAGTTGAAAAACATCAGATTAACGATTTTTTTCATCTTAAGAATCATCTGACCAACACTATTCTCAGCACAAGCAGAAAGAAAATTCTTTTCACTTTTTGTTACTTTCTGTAAAATTTCATAGTTCACTTACAGTTATGAGGAAAGATTTCAGTTGTTTTTTCTAAGGAGCCAAATTTATGCAAGTATGTACTTTTTGATGAACAATATCAACTGAATAGTATATTGGAAGCAGTTATCAAAAGCTTCAACAAATAATGCTTCTATATAATGAAACCTTTGTGATTGAAAATTAAATGAAAGATGTACCATCATTATGATGCATATGCAATTTTCGTGCATTATAATGTTGGTACATCATTCATTTAAATAATATACTATTTTATTGCTAGTAATTACTTCCACAAAAGCTATTGTTTAATAAGTTATGAAATCACACTTACTACAACTCCCTGAACTTTAGATGGATAAAATAATCTTACAAAAACACCAAATTTTAAATAAGATGTCATTATGTCACAGCAGCCAACTGAGAAAGGACCCGAAGGCAGAGGCAAATGCCTTCTGCCATTATGCGTTAACGTTTTTATTCGTTGCATTTGAAAATGACAAAAAATTTCTGAGGTGAGAGCCCAGAAAAGCTTGAACGAGAGTGGAAATTATAGCAACAGATCAAAATATAATCTATGATTTGCATTTCTGGCTGATAACAACACGCCTCGCCTATCAATTGTTTGTTTACATTTCGCTTTCGTTTGCTTTTTCGCTTTTGAAAAGTTTAAGTGTTTCACGCATTGTTTCTATGGTAAAATAAAAAGGGCAGAAATACAGAAGAAGAAAAAGTGCATAAAATTCATATGATGAATTCAAAATTCAGTTTTATGAAAAAAATGTACTTCACTTTTATTTTTTTTTCTCACAAATTCACTTGCTGAAGTTAAAAATATAAAAATGTTTTTGTAATGGCAACGTAAACAGTATTGCCACCCAAAAATTCCACTTTTCTTTCCTGCATTTTCTTCATTTCACGACACGTGGTCGTTACTTTCGGCTGTTCGGTGCGGTCCCTGTAGTTTTAATTTTAATTAAGAAAAGGTGCATTGTCCCCTAAGTTGGGCTCAGGCAAATAGCGACGTGCACTATTTTTTTAATTGCGTTATCTATCCAAAAATGTTGTCTGTTGATGAATTGGCCTGCGTTTACAGCGCATTGATCTTACAAGATGATGAAATTGCTATAACAGTAAGTGTTGGTTTGTATGAGTTCATTAGGAAAAAATTACTACCCATCTAATTTGAATTTAAAATTATCTTGTTATGATTATTTCAGCTGTTTTAAATATCAATCTTTAAGGACACAGCTTCATACTGTTTGAATTTTAAAAGTTATTTTTCTGGGAAGGTCCGATAACGTACTCGATGAAACTTAATTTCCTAAATATTAGGCAATTAGTAAGATAAAAGGCAGTATGTATTAGTAACTGTGCTAATCCGTAAGGTAAGCAGATTTCTAAACTGTTGTCTAAATGTCCCCTGCGGATTTCCAATTTGAGAAAACACGACTACATATGTTTTATAATGCATGAGTAGAATATCTCCCTGCTTGCTTCTCTCGGATAAAAATCGGTACCTTATTTTCTTTATTCGACAAAGCAAAAATACATTGCTTTTATCGAGGTCAGGATTTTGGGTAGTTTCATACTATCTGAAAGTCTCAAGCCTCGTACAGTAAAATGTGCTAGTTTTCAATCCCTTTTACTTTTGTAGTAACAATGAACGCTAAGCTAGCTACATTTTTTTTCTGCTTCCCTAGAATCCATGCTACTCTAATTTTTGCTACAAAGACTGAAATAAGTTTCCTGGCTCTTGCTTCATTTTATTTAGTTTAAAATAGTTAAGCAAGATATAAAATCAAGTGATGACAATAAAAACCTGAAAATGCATGAAGGTTTGAACTGATTTAATGAGTCTAATGATTCATCTTGCAGTATAAGGGATATTTTCATTTCCAATCAAATAATTAAAGATTACATTGCTTCATGAAAAAATTCTCAGTACTAAGCAACTGGTTGGAAATTATATGGCCTAGGAAAGATGAGGCCAGTCACAATCAAAAATAACTACTACATAGTTGTGGCGAACTGAACCTGGCAGGATCTTAACAAGGCTGCTGGGTTAGGTTTGCCCCAAAGAGAGTAAATTACTTGCTTTTATTGGAGATGCTTACCCCCCTCAGATCAAATATTTGCAGGGATAGTAATTCTCCAACAGTGTTGTTCAAAGCTCATCCTCCAAGAAGCAGTATTTCTTTTTGGCCAGAGTCTTTGATACATGTATACATCCATTTTAGATTTTTTTTGTTCTCAAATTGGACGGAAAGAGGTAATTTGATTTTTTTTAGTAAGATTAGAAAATCTTCGGGGAAAGTGTTTATTGCTTTTTATCCTGCATGTAATGTGCTTTTATATTAATTCATCTGATGACAAATATTCCTTGATAAACTGATAGTTGAACTGATTTAATGAGTCTGATGAATAAGGTTAAAAGCCTTTTAATGTGTCTAAGGGTGGTATTAAGAAAAATAAACTTATTACCACCAGGGTGACTTAGATCTTGAAACTATTTCTGTGACAATAAGTCTTTATCGAGGTCAGGATTTTGGATAGTTTCATATCATCTGAAAGTCTCAAGCCTCGTACAGCAAAATGTGCTAGTTTCCAATCCTTTTACCTTTTGTGGTAACAATGAACATTAAGCTAGCTACACACTTTGTTTGTTATATGAAATTTTTCAAGTCCTGAGAACTAAAAAAATGCAATACACCAGATAGCCTAGTTATCACATCCAGAGACTAAAGGGTGATAGCTTACTACTGCATACCCAAGCTTTGCTTTCAATTTAAGCGTCAAACCGCCCCATGCTGTGGCCGCTTGCTGGTAAGATCTATTAGTTTGTTGGCACTCAGCTTCAATGGGATTTGGGCTCGATTGTTCACTAAGCCAGACTTGATGTGCTCTAATAAGAACGAAACTGCAGTTCAGTTCGAAGTTCATACAGATCTGACAAAACATGAGCTACCTGCTTTTTACTTGAAAATTTTCTTAAGATATTTGATTTTGTGAAGAAATCAATAAAAACTGCTTTGTTTAAAATTAAGTATGGGTGCAACAATAAATGCTCTATATCTGGTAAAAAAAAGTAAAATTAATGATATGCGGATTATACATTGCCGCGGATTATCCAAGTTTTTTTTCTTCCTCTCTCTATCAACACTAACGCATTGAAATTCAATTTACAGCAAGATTCACCTGCATAGACCGTTCCTGAGTCTGTAAAGTTGTTTATTTTAAATAGTTTGAGTTTTCTTCTCATGCAATTTAGGCTGTGTAAAATAAAAACCATACAGTCATAGTAAAAGCGGCCCCCATTTGTATCCGTTTATTCCTTTGTCTTTAAATAATTAGCATACTATGATCACGATTTCAAGAAGAAATCATTATTTTTTAGATACATTTTGTGTAAGATTCCGAAAAAACAAATAAGGTGGGCTTTCTTTTTTTAATTTCTTCCTTTTTTTTTCAATTAACATTAGTAGTTATAAAAAAATTCTGCAGAGTCAAAAATTTTCTTCAACACAATTTGGCATTCATCTATATTATGCAAGATTGCTTACTGCTAAAAAAAACCTAACCAATTTTTTAATTTTACTTTTTTTTCTTTTTGATCAACAAATGTTGTTCGCCAATTTTGAGGTACATCAATTAAAAATATTATAAAAGCAGTAGATATAGTTGAAAAAACATTCTGCTTGTATAGTAGTACTTAACTTTTTTTTCAATGTTGTATTTTTTCTGTTTGGCATGTTATGAGACACGACAAGTACTGCAAAAGAAAATTTTTTTAAGCACTCATTTGATTTAACAGACAGTTTTGAATTTTATCTAGATCTGGTCCCTTGGTGTTTAGTCGATTCATGTGTAAATTGGGTCCGTTTTGTATCCTCTTCACAATTTCATTTGTTTGGTGTTCCTTCGTAGATAAATCAATTCACTGAAAGCAAAATAAAAAGAAAGCTCCCTCCCAATGGACTCGTTTCACGTGTCGTCATAGGTCACATGATCTCGGTGTCACGTGATCTCGCTCCGCTCCGCTAGAGTGTGAAAACGTGCTGTGATTTAGGTGAAGATTTTTGTTTACATTACTTTCTGCGAAAAAAAAAACTCTCTTCGGTGGTTAATTTGTTCTGATGAGTGTAGTTAAGATGTATAAAAGTACAACAAAGTTGTTTTCCATGGATTTCCAGAGAAAAAAAAGGTTTTGAACAGCTTATCAACACGAAATGACACTTCGCCAGGAACGAATGCACTAGTTCTATGTTCCAATATTTGAGAAATGGCACTTCTCGCATCGGTATTTCCTAGCTATTATTTTTTAATATTAAGTTGACAGAAATTTTGACAGTGTTTTCTGCAAAATTCGTAAAACTCATGGGAAAACTTCGAAAATTTTCTGTTGAATTTTTGGAGCATCGAATACTAGATCACATACATGACTTCAATCATTCTATTTAAAGAAAAACAAATATCGAAGCATTACTACTGGATGGTTACGACAGGGAGGTTTGGTGTCATATTTGTAATCAAATCCTCTGTAGTAGTTTTTCAGTTTTCCTGACCAATACTTTGCAGCTGAGAATTATTTCTATATTTATACAAATACAAAAGTGACAACCAGCAACAGGCTTGTTTGATGCATGATATTTTGTTTCAGCTCTGACAGATTAGGTATGTGATAACTTTCTAAATGTATATTTTAACTATTTCAACTTTATTTTACAAACCAATAGATAAATTCAATTCCAAAGTTTGTTTTTGAATTTGCCAAAATGGGCAATTATGTTTTTTTTTTTTTTTAATTATCAATGGTATTTTCCCTTTGTTGTGTTATTTTGAAGCGAAACAATAGACAGTTACATCTTGAACTGAGATAGACCATGAAGATCCCATGGTGCGGTTTGGGGAGGGGAGACACCACAAAGGGACCCCCGGCCCTAGAAACCAAACTTTTTTTTTTTTTTTGTGACAAGTATACAAATACAGTTGTAAATATTTTTGGCAAATTTGGTAAGAAGTTGTTTCAGTAATAGCTGCAAAAAAATAGAAATTCAACGAATAATATTTAGGAAAGTCAACAAATGCTTAGTAATAAAAAAGAAGAATCTAAAATGTTAATTTCAAAAAATAACAAAAAATTGAAATGATAAAAAATGTTTTATATCCTACGGCAACAGTGGCGCAGCGAAGGAGGAGGGAGGGTTGGGGGTGAAAACACCCCCCAAAGGCATTGTTTTTAACATAAAAATGCAAATTCTAATACAGTAGTTTATGCATATGAAAGGGCTGTTTTAAACACACAAAAAAACCCCTTCAGAAGGTATTTCTGGCTGCGCTAGTGTACGGCAACATTAAAAATTTTCAAAATTTTGAAAAATCATAATGAAAAGTCATTCCAGTTCGAAAAATAAAAATCTGAGAACAAAAACATAAGCTGACCAAACCATCAAAGTTCAGGAATGGTCACTTTTTTCACTTAAAACATTTTCAAAAGCAAAATTTGAAATTTCTGCATCCAAAATTATTAACTGTTTTGTTTCTACAAAATTTTCAGATAAATAATATGAACATTTTACTCACATTAGAAATAGAATCTCTACCAGTATGTAATTTTGTACTTTGTTATTATTATTTTTTGGAAAGTGGCACGATTTGCTAGCATCATCACCCCCCCCCCCTTTCTAGTGACCCCGCAACCCCCTCGGAATCTGAAAGTGTCAACGAGCAGCTCTGATGATGCTATACGCAGACAGATGTTTGTGTAACCCACTATTCGACTATTTCCTGAAACTTATTTTTAACTTATACATTTCGGTATTTTACCCGGGGTCATTACACAAAGGCATGCCGGTCCCAAGTGTCAGTTTAAGGATGAGTAGGAGATCTGAAACTCAAAACAACTTATAATTTGAATTATTCAAATTATAAGTTGCAAAAGCATGTGTCAAACGTATTAACAAAAACAAAAGTAGAATTATTAATTAAATAAATACTTCCATATATAGAATGTGGAAATCTTACGGGAGAAGTTTTAGATATTTTTAAAAACCTGGATTGAAATTCAAAAATTGAATGAAATTTGAACAATGCTGAGCAATGCGAAACTTGTTTACTTGGTGCTTATAAGCATAACTTATCAAATAAAATGTTTCCAAAAAGCAGGATTGAAAAAATCTGCATTGCGCTCTTGGAAATACTTAGACAAGTAGTAAAAAGCTTTTAATTTTTTCATAATAATAAATTCAAACATTAAATTCAAAAATGTATGAATGCGAAAATGTATGTAGAAATATTGAAGATGTAAATTAAACACACTGATTTAAAATTAAATTTTTGGGGGGGAGCAGGGGAGACCTAGTTGACAATTTTGGGGCCTCATGGATCTTTTTGCAGGAGTGCTCAAAATTTATAGATCCAGGTCTGCTTACATAATTAAATTTGCTTAAAAACAACTATTGTGAATTACTTTTGCAAGGTAACTGTTTTACGAAAACATTATTAAAACAACATTATATTCAGTTAATACCCTTCGACGCTCCGCCCCTTAATTAAAAAAATTTAAAATGACAGGGTTGTCAATACGATATCTGAGAAAATAATGCATAGTTTTGGCTTTCTCAAGTCTCACCGCATGCTCTGTACATTCTACTGTGCTTATGTTCTTATCTGTAACATCGGTACAATCTTGCAGGGGCGAGAAGGGCGCAAGTTTGCGAGCTTTCTTGTGTATGAATAAAACTTAAAAAACTTATTTTAGTTATAACTGCCTTCATAAAAACAGGACCGACAAGAGGTTATATGACATGTCAGGTTGTCGGAAAACTAGGGGCCCTTCCCTTCAGGGTGCCTGACTCAGAATCGGAGTAGCATAAATTTGACAAGTTTTATGGCAAGGCGCGCCTTGGCTCTCAGCGGCCCTGCACACAATTTGATATCCAAGGTGTGGTGGAAGGAGGAGGCAATATTACATTATAAAACGTTGGAAGGAGATAGATGCTCCTTCATTTTCAAAAACAAAGAGAGCCTTGCCCCTCATTTCTTAAGTTCAAAAACAATGATTGATAAAAAAATGATGAAATTCTTCGATTCCCGTGTTAAGTGTAAGTCGGCTGGGTGGCGTGGTGGCCAGGTTATGTCTTGGTACTGTGTCCTGATTCCCGGTAGCCAGTTGGTACGTTTTCCAGATGCAGAAAATCATCAGGTCCCTTGTGCCACGATTATGCGACAGTAAAAGATCCCTTGAGTAATTGTTAAGCTTTGAACGCTTTCGGCAAAATTGAAAAAAAATCCTATTTCGGTTTCTAATCGTTGAGGTGCCTCTATCTCGTGGAAACAGGGTAACAAAACCATCTGTGCATTGACATCTGTGTCTTAATGGTGGCACCAGCCGCTTTTGGTGCCTGATATAATTTTTGTTTCTCATGTGAGCCTATGCCGGCCTAAAACTTTAAATAGCAGTTCCTCATTTTGAGCTCACTTCAGATGCAGATATGACTTGAGCTTAGCACGGCAGCATAAGGATTTTAATCTAAAATGTATGTTTTTGCAATATTTGCAAGTTAAGTGAAAAACACTTGAAACTATTACTTTTACTTAAAAGGTCAAAAATAGGATGCATTTGCTGTTCAGGGCAAGGGCCCAGGCTTGATTCCCCTTAATTCAGCACTGCATTGAAAGAAAACTTTTAGAAAATAAAATAGCCTAGAAGTTTAAATAATCAAATAACATTATTACTTTTTCGCAGTCCCCGAAAAAATTTTTTGGCACCCTTGATTCACATATATGAATTGCTATTGGCACCTGATATAGTTTAGTTTCTTAATGTAGGCTTTAACCCTCCCCCCCCCCTTGCAGTTGCTTTAGTAATTCTCAATCTTGGGCTTTAACAATTCCTTAATAAAAAAACTAAATTTTAAGTTATATTTACTTGTTTGTTTTGAAGAATAAAGTTGAAATAGCTAAAAAAAATGCATCGAAAAAAAGCACTTCTAATAAATTATTTAGAAAAGTTTCTACATTAAATTTTAGAGGGAAAAACATATATAACTCATCAAACAAGAAAATAGAAGCAATTCTAAACTGCAAAGCATTAGTCAGGTAAACTGAAAAGCTACTACAGAGGATTTGATTTTAAATATGACTCTAAACCTCCCTGTTGTAACCACCCAGTCATGCAGAAGAACCAAATTCTTTGATTCTTGTTTAGTTTGAAATTATGAATATGATTTTGTATTTGAATGCTCTGAAAATTTTCCTAGCAAGGAAGTACGTGTAACGAAAAAACCCAGCAAATATCCGAAACGATTATTCGAATCTATCAAATATGCATTTTAATGTAACATGTATTCGATGACAGCAAAATATGTCGTACTTACTGCGAGTCATATGTGGTACGATAAGATTTTGTTTATAACACATTTATTCAATAAAAATGCTGCAAGAAGTGCATGTTTCTGTAAAAAAAAAACTTTAGTGAATGGCTGGCGTCGAACACAATATTAATCAAGTATTTGAACTCATAACAACAATGCATTCGTTCCTGGCAAAGCTTGTCATTTCGTGTTGACAAGCTCTGTTCAAAAAACTTTTTTTTCAAAGGAAATCCATGGAAAACAACCTTGTTTGACTTTTATATCTCTTAAATAAACTCATGAGAACAAGTAAGCATGAAACAGAATGGTTTTTCCCCCAAAACTTAATGTAAACAAAAATCTTCTGCTTAATCAGAACACGAATTCACTGTCTTTCGGCGCGAACCGGAAATCATGTGACACCGAGATCACGTGATCGAGCAGACGACGCTGAAACAAGTCCATTTCGACGAGGTAAATGAGGCCACTGATGATCATACTGGTCATAGTACAGTGAAACCTGTGTAAGTTGACCACTTGCGGTGCAGTACTTTGGTGGCCAACTTAGACAGGTGGTCAACTTATAAAGGGGGTAATGATTTTTTTTTTGTCATTTTTTACACAATGTATTCATTTTTTGACTAATTTATACTTACTCTTTCTATTCAACTCACTTTCATTGCTTAACATTACTTTGAAACAATAATTTAAAATATTATTCAACATATGTTTAGAGATTATTTTCTGAGAATGACGTATAATGTGTTATGCAAATTTAAAATTTCAGTTAATTGATTTAAAAAAAATCATATTGTTTATGAAAAGTTACTTATTTGAAATTAATAGTTCCTAAAAATTCATATCATAGCTAATCAAAAATAATAATTTTTTCGCTTCATTTTTTTCTCATATACATTTGTAAGTATAATAATCTACTTTTCAACAAAATAATTCCTTATTGAAGTTTGGCGCACTTATGACACCAGTTTTGGAAATTCCATATGTGTCAGCTAATTTTCTCTGGATTCCTCCATTTTCGATTAATTTTAATATTTCATGCTTTTTATCAATCTCAAGTTCAACTAACTTTCTTTTTGAAGCTAGTTTATGTAAAACTATAACACAAAGAGCAACAAGCTGGACTCTCCTAGTTTGCAAAGGTAATTGAAAATGAATATGTCCTATCTCTTAATCCCTTGCACCAGAAATACTGCAATGCAAGTAACTTTGCTCTTTAGCATAAGTTCAGTGTTGCCACAAAATATTGCAACTGGAAAAAATGCTTTGTACTTTTTTACTGACATTTTTTCATTGAACACAAAGTACAAAAGGTAATCTCAAATAGAACAACAAAAGAAAAACAAGTTTGGACAATAAAAGGGTGTTTTATTTAGTTGGTAAAATGCTAGTCTGGCATCAAAAATACTCTTGGAAAGCTATTAAAAAAATAATAATAAAATAAAATAATTTGCTAAATTAAGTTTTAAAAAATAAACCAAGTGGTCAACTTACAAAGGGTTTTTACAATGGCAGTGGTTGCGGCACCGACCGCCGGAAATGCAATGAAGTACCGACCTCCTTCTGCGCATGCGCAGAGTAGAAATTACTGCCATGGGGTCGGGATTGTTTTATGAACCCGACCAAGGGGGCGTTACGATGGGCGGGATCTAATTTCAACAGCCGACCAATGATATTCTATGCGGTCGGACGAATTATGTATGGCCGACCACACAAATTAAGATACTTTCCCAATGACCATGCTAAGCGGTCGGACGAAATATGTATGGCCGACCACACAAATTAAGATTCTTTCCCAATGAGTCTAAGCGGTCGGACGAATTATGTATGGCAGACCACACAAATTAAGATACTTTCCCAATGACCATGCTGAGCGGTCGGACGAAATATGTATGGCCGACCACACAAATTAAGATTCTTTCCCAATGACATTCTAAGCGGTCGGACGAGTAATATATGGCCGACTACGCAAATTAAGATATATACGCCGAGCGAAATGATAGTTCTGGAATTAATATAGATATTAAAACGGCATACACGATCTGTAATTATGCTTTAATCATAATTCAATTATTCGATGCGATACATCGACCATCTCCGACCCATGCCCTCGAGTGCCGCTGCTTTGGGTCGGACATGATTCAAATAGACCTTATGAAATTCTATGGAGGTCGGATGTATAATATGCGACTTAATATGAATTTCCAGTGAAATACTATATTTAGCGATAATTTAATAAGAATTAAGGTAGATTTACAGCGACTAACCGATGTGTGTCACCGCCGGTCGTATAATACGGCAGGAATTCTTTTCCGAATTCTGACTCATGCCCTCGAGCGCGAAATTCTAGAAAGGAAATCTGTAGAGCTATTCATTTTGAACTCTTTTAAACAGTTTTCGAATATTCAATGTACGCTTTGAAACTCGCACCGCGTTCCATGATGCTAGCCATTTTTACACGAACCAAGCACGCACGCACAAGGTCGGAAGTAGTTGGAATTAGTGACGTCGCTAGCTGGAACCGCCGCGCCACGCGCAGCGAAAGAGGCGTGTCAATCCGTTGAAAGTGTCAGATTTGCGCATGCGCGAGTTTCTTGGTCGAATGCCGAATCCAGCTCCGACGGCCGGTGCCGCAACCACTGCGTTTTACAATACTCCAAACCAAATTTGGTGTACATTAGTGGTCAAGATAGACAGGTGGTCAAGATAGAGAGGTGGCCAAGTTACAGAGGTTTTCCTTCATTATATAAGATAAGATTAATTCCGGTCCTGATAAAAGCGGTCTACATAGACAGGTGGTCAATTTTACAGGTTTTACTGTAGCATGCATTTTACATATAACTTAATATTTTGTTATTGCCTGCAATATAGGACTCTGGAGCCTCTAAACTTTAAGTTTCCTGGCAGCCTTATATTTAATCTGATGGGTCCATGTTTTATGTTTTTGTCCTAGTAAACTAGGAAATTCTGATTAATTTGTCTGATATATAATAGAAACATCTATTAATCTTTTATAGCCAGAAAAGATGTCTACAATCCTTAAAGCTGCCAATGTCGATGTTGAGTCTTATTGGCCAGGTGAGTTTTTCAGTTCAGCTTTTAAATTTGTCAAGGTCTGTTGTAGGTAGGGACGTACCGAGTACTCGGTACTCGACCAAATTCTGATCAGATACACGGCCAATACCGAGTAGTTGCAAAAAATTGAATATTGTCAAACACAGATACTAAAATTTATATAAAAAAAAAGAGCAAGCATTATATTTTGCAATCATTTTCAATTCAAATTTATAAGTCTCCAAAGTTAATAAAACTTATTTATTAAAAATTATGCAAAAAAGGTAAGTATAGAAAATATGGAATTTATATATTAAAAATGGATTTTTGCTTCAACCAAAAATTAGTTATAAAAAATATAAAAATATCTTTGCTTAAAAAATAAAACAACGTTAAAAGTACAGTGCAGGAATACTGCAGACACATGTTTTGGCGTTACAAGGAATTCTTTTTTCAATGCACAAAATAGGAGCTCGTGGATTTAAAGACAACAATCGGATTTTTTTGTCCAATGTCTTTACATTCTTTAGCTCACATGTCATGCACTGAAAAAGACGTTACTTGTGATGGGAAGGGGGGGGGGGGGCAGAAACAGGTGTATGCATTGTTCCTGCACATTTGTTTTATATGCTTTTAAAAATTATATTTGGCTGACTAGAACTATAAGTGATTGGTATACAGTGAAAACCCTCCTAACGTACACCCCTCAAAGGCAGGCAGACAATTTTTAATTCCCCAGTTCCAATGCAAATAACATTCTTAAACCCGTCCTTCGGACACCTCACTATTGCGAACAAAAAAAATTGTCCGCATTAGAGGGATTTTACTGTAATTTGTTTTAATTCCAACTTGATTAATCATACCTTTTATTTATTTTCAATTTTAAAAGTAATTTTTTTGTAAAATTTTAGACATAATCATAATTGTTTATATAATGCGTGATTAAATTTCAGCAGGAATTTAGTTTTCAAAATCATTATATGGAGAAGGAGTTCTATACTACTATTCCAATAAGTTCAAAATTCATCACATGTGTGTCGATGGTTCTTCTTAAAACATAATTGGTACTTGGTAACTCGGCCGAGTACTCAGTACGTCTCTAGTTGTAGGGCTGGGCGAAGCGTCGTCAAAAACTAGTGTGTATATCTCTAATATTTCTCTAAGCCGATGCATTGGTAATACATTGATGTACAGGCAATGATCCAATGTCATTTTTTCACACTAATGTTAATTAGCAATGTGTAAATCCAATCTGGTTAGACAATGAAGGTGCAAAGGGTTAGCCCTTCATTTCTCCCAAAACATGTAAGAATTGCACATGTATTCTTAGTTATAGACGAAAGATATGTTGATGCACATGTGATGCAACATGTATTTTGGTCTTGCAAGGCACAGGTGTCTCACGGGTCGGTAACGCAGTGTCACCCCTCCCCCCTCAAATGAAATTAAATGTTTTATTAAAATTTATTTAATTCTCTGAAAGAACCAAGTTCTATTTTTGTGGCATAACAAAAGTTTGACATGTCAAATTTGTCATTTTTTCATGAGGGAAAGCAAAACATATGTAGAGTTATGAAATTTTGGCACAAAATTATATGAGTTTTTGTTTTCATTTTTTTCAAATTCTGGCATAAAAAAATACCACTATAAACACATGATTGGTCAAGTAGAACATGGTCAAATTTGCCCTATCAACTTTTGGCAAATAACATGGAATTAGGTTAGTAAAGATTCTAGTTATGTATGTATTATGAGAAATCGTTCATTTACCAAAAATAGTTTTTGTGTGCACTCCTTTTTTTTTTTAATTACAATATTGTTACCAAATTGAGTTTTAAGAACTATTTATATGTACTTTTTTGCTACAAGTGTTCAAACTGTAGTGACAAAAGATTTTGTTAAGAAACCGTGAATGCACCTGATACAAAATTGGCAATTTTGCTGATACGGAAATGAATTTTTGATTTTCCATCCCTGATGCTGTTTGTGAGTCTAAAAGTTTAATTGTTGGCTTGATGTGAAATATTAAAATCCGTATAGATCAGTGTTGCACAACCTGGATCACTTAGTAGATGAAGGGGGGGGGGGAGTAAAAACCATCAAAGACATAGTGTATTAAGCTAGGTCATAGATAAGGCTTTTTCAGGCTTTTACCGGAATTCCTGCTTTTGTGACCTTTGTTCCTTTTTTTGCCTCTTTCAGGCCTTCTTTTCCTTAAAAATTGGAAAAAGATACGAATTTTTCAGTCCTTGATTTCTTATTCTATTTTTCTTCCCTCGAATCTTCATCTACCGCAATATCTATCTGCCAAAAGCGTATGGTTTGGAATCATGCCAACAACGTCAATTACATCATGCGCCGAAAGTTGCATGCCTCGTTTGCAATTTCAATCTTTTTGCATCTTGCAAGTATCTCAATTATTTTTATTCTTGAGTAATTTTTTACAAAATGCTACCTTATATCTGCTTATTTTATTCATCATTTCAATAATATTTTTATTACTTTAATTTATTTTAGAAAAAATGCAAAAGTTAATCAAAAAAATGTGGCTTAGCACCCACAGTCTCGAATTTTATTGAAAACAAATTTTGGGTTCCAATGCAAAGAAAAAGTTAGCCAATCGTTAATGTACAGACAGACCTTACAAACAGACTAAACTTTACAAACTGACCTAATTTTAAAATTAATGTTCTCACTTGTTTAACACCATAAACTCAAATAAACTGGTGCAATGCATCAAATTGTACAAAATTACTTATACTTAAATATGTATTACCTTTAAAACTCGTAAATTAGCCATTTTTTGTTGAATTTTTGAATATCATGGCTTCTAGGTTCTATTTTGATGCAGTTTTGAATATCATCCCTTTTACGAAATTTTTTTAGATTTCCTCCTTACTTTCTCCTTTCTTTTCCGCCAAAGTAGATATAATCTTGTACTTTATGTAGATATGTTTTAATTTAATTTTGAAACTTAGTATGTTGTGTAGCTTAAAATGATAAATTTTAACTTGTTTAAAAGCATATAGTAAATTGTTATCAAAATCACAGTGGCTTGTCCTAGTGATTGATTTAGTAGAAAAAACACTACTATTGTAAAAGGGTTTTTCTCAGAGTTTCATCTTTCTTACATGAATATTCCAGGTCTTTTTGCTCGAGCACTAGAGGGAGTTGATGTGAAACAGCTCATCACCAATGTAGGCTCAGGAGCTGCAGCTGCTCCAGCTGGTGGTGCCGCAGCTGAAGTTGCTGAGGATGCAGGTGGTAAGGAGGCCAAAAAGGAAGAGAAACAGGAAGAGTCGGAAGAGGAAGATGATGACATGGGATTTGGTTAGTGATCACTTACAACCATTGTATTTTTCTGTTTCTATTTCAAAGTTCCAAGTGTTTTGATTTCCGAATCATGAATTCTGGCAAGGAAATTAAATGGAACCGAAATGCTTTTGGGGGGGTTTTATATAAGTTTTGTCAGGAATTGTCCGATTAGCTAAAAATTATCACAACACAAGAGGGGAGTAGTAGTTATGCGGCAGGCATGCACAACCTTTTTGAGACAGCAGGCCACAAAGACAGGAACTGAGTAGTTTGAGGGCAACTGAGGGGGGAGGGGGTGATAAAATTATAAAAATGCAGACTGAATGTTGCAATGTATTTGTAGCTTGCAGTAACTTTACAATATCTTAGCTAATTTCTGCTCTAGATTTGGCACACAAATATGTCTAATGAGAGAGTTTAGATTGAATCTTTTGAAACTTATCTTTTCGCTTTCGGATTTATAAACAGTAGTAGCAAGAGGTAAAAAATGGAACAAAAGTTTCCTTCATTTCTTTCTAGTTTTGGACTTCAAATTAAGGCATAAAAAGTTAGTTTGCTGGAGCACATAATGCCAAATACAGTGGCACAATCAACTGTATTCAGAGAGGCTCATTTTTCTGCCAACAAGTATTTAGAAGGGCCAATCCAGTATTTTTCTCTTACTTCCTATTTTTGTGAAATTCAATATTGGCATTTGAGAGTTTTTACTATTATCCTATTTTGTGAAAATAATCGGCATTCTAGCATTAATAACACATACAAAAGAATTCAACTTAATTTTACTTGGGAAAGCAAATATCTAATCTCTAAAGTAGGATGTTTTTAGTTTCATTGATAAGTTAAAAGAATAAATGGAAAGATGAAAAAAAACTCAGCTAAGGAACAAAGAAATGTTTGATGGCAGAGAATTTCAGACAGCAATAGGTCTCAATTTTAAAATTGATTTTTTTTCCTGATTGGGGGGGAGGGGGGGCTAAGAAACCATAGGGAGAGCAAAAATGTATCCCTAGCTCAGCAGGTTTTTTATTCTGTACATTTTAGGAGATACAGTACAACTCGATATCTCAAATCTCTCGGGACGAAAAAAAATTCGAGATATCAAGGTTTTAAAAAAATTACATTAGAAACTCTCACAATTTCACACACATACGCTATATGCATTTATATATGTTCTATGAGACCACTTTGAAATACGATCAATAAAGTAGTCTTCAACCTATTATCTTGCTTCAATCCCCTAATTACAAAGTTTCCAAGAAGAGAGATAAAAACTGGTCCCTGAAACTGATTTTACTACAAAAATTGCCAAAGAAAAACGACAACTGTAACTTGATTCTGTGCAAAAATTTCGACAGATCAAGGGTTTCGAAAAATAAATTTAAAGATAACTATGGAAAATACATAAGGGTTTTCATAGAAAATGCAGGGGAAAAATTTTTTCGAGACATCAAGGGTTTTGAGAGAAGGAGGTTCAAGATATCAAGGTTCGACTGTAATCAAAAATGATGATCCAAGCATATGTTAAAAGATTGCTGCACAATCACTCTGAATGTGCCAAACTTATTCAAGCTTATTTCCCACATGCAAGCTAGTAAATAAATGTCACTCATATAATGTTTGTATTAATTGGTACAACATTCTATTTCATGAGTATATTTTGTTTTAAGCAGAGCAATAATTTCCATATTTGTGAAGGCACCATTTTTATTATATTTTTTTTATGTGAATCTACTAATTTTGCTAGTCAAATTTTTGTAGAGGTGATGCCAAAAATAGCTGCAAAATCAACCAGTATTTAAACTTAAATTGTAAAATTGAATGATAAATAGAAAATATTTCATGCTCCTGCTTTTTAAGAAAAGAAAATAAGGGCCACTAACACTCCTAAATTTTGCTATTATCTGCTGATAAACTCCTCATTTTTTACTCTACAAAAAAAGATTTTCTTCTATCACCAATCTGATACGAGTGAATGTGATGTTCTTAGTACTTTTATTGCAAAAATTGCAATCTCTTTGCATCCGCCATAGGAATAAGATTTTTTGGATTTAGGACACGAAGAGGCAAAGAAATTAAGTTATGTTTTTATTTTTATTAAATTCATTAAATTAAATTTTTTTAAAAAAAATTCTTGCCCTTTAAGAGTGTTGAATGTCAGAAAAAAATTATTTCTTTTAACTTAAAAGAAATTTACCCTGTTTATTCAGATGGTTTAATATTTGGCATGTTAGTTGTAACTATTAAATGTCTTCCACCTTGCATGCATGAAAGATAAATAGATTATTGAATTTTGAATAGTTTTTTAACTTTTAGTTTTAATGAAACCTGCAACTTACTTAGAAGAATTATTGCATAAAAAGATAATCTGAAATGCTCATATGTATTTTTTTTTCCTTTTCAGGTCTCTTTGATTAAAGGAACCAAGCTGTACATTTTCAGAATATGTTAAATAAACAGCATTTTTAATACATTTTCTAGATTTTTTTGTATAAAATTTTATAGTTACCATATTCATAACTGCCAACTGTACTGGTTTTTCTCGAGATTCCTAGATATTTGTAGCGTAAGGAAGTTGCCCCCCCCCCTTTTAAAAAAAAATTACGATCATGCATTGTATTTTTTTTCCCCAGTTCATGTTGGCAGATGTGTATATAATATTACTTGTTGAAATTTGGTTTTTAGCTTCCACAGCTGCACCAAAGGGATGCAGTTTTGTGATTGGAAGAAACTCTTTGCTTGGTATACCTCTCATACCACTGGCTTACCACTGACAACTAAAAAGGTGTGTGACTACTTTTTGGTTTAAAAAAGAAAAAGTGCAAGAAGCAACAACTTTTCCAAAATGTTCTAGGTGTTTATTTCAAATATTGTAATAATACGTAAATTTACGCATATTTTGTATTATCAAGATTTGCACGCCCTTGAAAAGTGCTTGAAAAATTTGTTAGTGCTTAAATTCTCTCAAATAATTGGATTGTGCGTCAAAAAGTCGGACCTCCATATATCTAAGTATCAAATTGTCGTAAAAAAAAATTCGATATGTAGAAATTTTGATATATAGAAACGATCTTATTTTATCCTAAATGTCTCCTAAAACATTAAAATTAAAGCTTATTTGCATGTATGAAACCCAATTTCTAATTGATAGGAGTATCGGATTAAATAAAAGTTAATAATTAAAAAATAACAGAAATTACATTTTCAGCCTTCATACATCTTCCTTCAATTCAACCTGATCCGCAACATAAGGGGATTTCCATTTCGGCGATTTAATGTAACGCAAAAAACTAAATCTACTTGAATGATTTTTATTGCAGCTAAAAAGACTGGGAATGATAATCAACAGACAAAAGGGAGAACTTGAAACTGATTTTGCAATGCTACTGGTTACAAAGATTTGAAATAAACTTAAGGGAATTTAAGAACACCAGAACGAATTTCGACCCCTCAACCCCCAGGTTCCATATGAGTTTCATAGCAGCCTTTAATAAACATAATTTTCTCTCCTATCCTTTAGTTTTCATGAGACACAGTCTAAAGGGGAAAAAACATCTACAGATGTCTCGAAAAAAATCGATATATAGAAAAAAAAAATTCTATGTCATGAACATAAAAATTTGCTGGGAAAAGAAAATTTTGATACGTGGAGGTTTAACTGTATTTAACCAATGCAATTTTTCTGATCATGTGTTCAATTTGCTACATCACGAATTTTCTCCCCTATCCTTTAGTTTTCATGAGACACAGTCTAAAGGGGAAAAAACATCTACAGATGTCTCGAAAAAAAATCAATATATAGAAAAAAAATTCTATGTCATGAACATAAAAATTTGCTGGGAAAAGAAAATTTTGATACGTGGAGGTTTAACTGTATTTAACCAATGCAATTTTTCTGATCATGTGTTCAATTTGCTACATCACGAAAAATTGCTTCCCTGTTTGGTAATTCAGTCCTTTTGAATCTTGTGAATATTTTGATGTTTTGTACAACTGAAAAGTATTTTGACATGTAACTTTTGAAGTTTTCAGGTAAATTTTCTTTCTGAGTATTTTTCAAGCCTATGTCTGTGTCTTTTGGTTTTTACTTTTTCATGTGCCCATTCTCTGATTTTTTAAAATTCGAGAAAAAATGAATTTTATGGAAAATGAGGTACTGTTGGACATTTCGCTCTGTAAAAAATCTTCAAATCGTGCTGTCGGAATTTTAAGATCCCCCGACACGCAGAACTTATCCAGCTCTCTTTTGAGATTTTGTTTGAAATGATGCGACCATTCCTTTAAAAAGTATCGGGGTTCCAACAATTGAAAATATTTTCAAAAAACGTTACCTTTTTCATTCTTCCACCTCCCATAGTAACCTTCTCTTTTTGAGATGTGAGCGCTAATGGGATGTAAGATTTATTACCCGCTCATTAGCTCCCCTCAATGGACTTCGCAGGAAGTTAGTTCTCTCTTTTCCTGAGGCTTTAAATGCTTTTGAAAGTGAATCCAGGCAGATGCCTGCTATTAGCAACATCTGGCACTTAGGTATTGAACAGGATATTTCTGAGTCGAATTGTTTATTAACAATGTAATGAACATTGTAACAAGGCTGTGGAATGAGAAAAGTTGACATTTAATTCTTCTCCATACGAAATATATTTTTGTATAACTTAAATTATATTCAAGAGACAAGGTATTTTACATTGTTTTATATGTTTTATGTTACAACAAATGTGCACACACAAAGTGCTTTCCACAGTTTAGCAAACGTTTTTGAAAATTAGTATATTATATGCAAAGGTATATAATATACAAATTGAATATGTATTTCATAATATACAGTGGAATTCAGTTACATCGGACTTCAGAATCTGGACTAGAAATTTATTTGGTTGAAACAAGTACTTCGTTGCATTACTATTTGTTGTAATTGGATTTTACTGTATCTCTGTTATTTCCTAGCTTACATTCTGTGTCATAATCCCTGTGTTTTACCTACGAATTTTATTTATTGCTAGAAACTGATAAAAATAAAAGTAAATGTAAAGTTGACATACTGTTTTTTAATTGGCTGTTTTAGAAAATTTAAAAATAACGATATTGTGATTAGCTGCAATTTGAGTGTTTTAATCAAGAGAAAACTACTAAAATTCAGGCCGATATTTATTCTTCTAGGAAAAAAAGTTTTTTGAGCAATTGTGAATGCTTATTACCCTCACTTGACCAAAGTTGATGTTGCTATGATTTTTCAGATTGTCATGATGAACTCGAACTCGTTGTTTTAATATTTATTAAGAAGTCAAATTTTTGTCGCTATGGTTACTAATCGTTTGCGTTCATTCAAAGTTTAACTTAAGCAGATTTAACTTTTAAGAAGGGGGGGGGTGTAAAATTCCATTTCAGAAAAAACATCAATACAGATGAACTTAAAAAGTAAGATTTCATCCAAATGCAAAATTTCCAGATTACTAATACCTTTAATTAAAGGTACTGGTATTTACAGTAACCGGGTCGTGGCGTTAAATGTTTCATTCTGGCAACCTGCTACTTTGCGACAGAGCAATATTAGCAACTCTACAACAAAGCTGGTTCTCTATTCATTTGGTCAATCAGCGATACACAAAATTGTAATTGATTTGTCTCATAAACCTTTTTTTTTTTTAAATTTAATTCTATAGTACTATGTTTTTAAATTTCTGACAGTTGATTTTTTTTTTTCTGAAAATTGGCAACGTAAACTTTTTTTTTTTTTTTCAATTTTTAGATTGTCGAAACATTTTATAAAATTTTACATTGTGGAATGTTTTTCACTCTTGACTATTTTAAGTTAATTTAAAAATTGATCATTCATATCTTTTGGATACTTTGTTTTTAGATTTTATGTATTTTGTTCGAATAAAATGTGCACGCTAGCCAAAAACAGCTGAAGTTTTTTTTTGCGTTAAATGTTTTTGAAAACTCAATTATCTATTCCAACTATCCACTCCCCCACCCTTCTCTTTTTCTCTCAAGTATTTAATTGTTTTCTCTCTTTAAAAAAAATGCTAGCTATACTCTATTATTTCCTAAATTAGGTTTAATGACATGTTTCTTTGTATACTTTGTTACATTATCATTATTTAAAAAAGGAAAAAGAATTTTAATATTTTTTTTCTTTTGCTGTTACGATCACAGAAAGAAAAGTTAAGACTCTTTGTTACCAAGGTGATAGCTTGAGTCATCGAGATTTCCGCCCATTTTTTTTTTGGGTCTATTCTTATTGGTAGATTTCCTTTGTTTACATTGAGTCATAGGTGCCAACTTTGGCTGTTTTTGAAAAAATCCACCAACACGACTCTGTTACCATAATTCTACCAAAAACATTTATTCAGTTGCAGAAAACCTTCCGTAGGTGTACATACTCATAAAATACATAGAAAATCATGAGAAATGTGTTAGTAATTTAATATGATTTGGTCAATATAACAAACACCGTAGGGGACGGGGGGGGGCGGAATAGGCCCTCACTTTTCAAGAATTGTAAATTAATGATTGAAAAATTTTTTACTGGGTGGTTTGATTTATTTGATGAAAACGAAAGCTAAAATTCCCAATTGCATGAATTTGGAAAGGGGAAATCAACGGTGGCCGTCCGCACCGTTTTTTGAAGCCATATTACTCATTTTCTAGAAATCGTAATGTTAAAATCCAATTATTTTGTACAATTTTCCAGAAAAACAGCTTCAGGGACCCCTTCCCACACACGCACTTACATCCTATCTTTTACACTATCGCAGTACATAGGTGCATGATGTACACAAGTCTTATTGCCAATCTCAGTATATGAAAATTTACATTTTGAGATTGACAGTATGATTCGAGTAGCTAGTACTACTGACTTATTCAATCAAAAATTCGAGTGACTTAAATGAGCTCGTTGCTAAGAATTGAGGTGGGTTTATAAAATTTTCTTCTATTACCTTTTTGCAATCGTAACTATTCCAAACATTATTTATAAATACTGTTATACAAAAGATTTTATTTTTAAAATTCCAAAAATACAAATACAAAAGTGACGACCAGCAACAGGTTCTGGGCCCAGCTGGACTGGCCCAGACATACATAATGTATTTTTAGTCTTGCGTTTGGTTCAGTATAAAGTTATAGATGGGGGGGGGGGATTCTGAAATTTTGAAATCAAAATGTATAGTATGGATACTTAGTAGGATTAGTTGGATCAGTATTTGTTTGGAATTTATTGATTACTGTTTATGAGTATATATCTATAATATGTCAGTAAACCTGATCTACAAATTATCATGCAATTCATTGTAGTACTTTGTGAATCCCCCCCCCCCCCAACACATACACAAAAAAGAGTGAATTTTTTTGCAAAAAAGTTAATTTATGAGCAGAGTTCATAAATTTTTATTTTTAGACCATAGAAAAGGACAAACTAATCATAAATAATAAACTAATCATAATTTTTTTACTACTATATTGGGGCAAAATATTATGTTTCTTTGCACACTGAATCGCCTTCTTGTCAGTTTTAATTTAACAAAAACCATTTCTTTAACAATGCCTGTTCTTTCCAAAACCGTATGTAGGTCATTAAAATACATGAAAAAGCAAAAAAATATTTCATAGATTTGCTTTGCAAATTTTACCTTTGTTAATTTCTAATTGAATGCTTCAATTTTTATTTTAATTTCTTTCGTACATTTTGATATGAGAATTGCTAAGCATCGTATGTATTAGTTTTATTGACGTTTTCAGCCTTGTGCTGCTGACAAAGCTAAGATGTGAACAATATAGTATGGGGGTTACAAGTTTTCACTGCTTTCTATTTACAATCTCAGAAGCTAGATGAATATTGTAATACAATGTAGAAAAAAATAACTCGCAGACATCAAGGTCTTCAGGTCACATAACCCCCTTCCCTTAAAAAGAAAACATCACAGGGGTGATTGTGGTCCGGTGTTTTACCGAATTTCCGGTATTTTCGGACGTATTTCCGGTATTTTCATGTCTGAAAATACCGGAATTGTGTTCCTTTTTCGTTATGTTTTTATCTCCCTACCTCCGCAATTTATTTTAAATTATGTAAAACTCATCAAAAATACCTGTAAGTCCCTTAAGATGGACAAATGTCAAGATAATTTGTATAACACCAGCTCAAAAGTAACTTTGTAATCCATTAAAAATTTAATTAAATGTGCACGCAATATTTTGACTCCTATTTAAAACTATGGCAAAGGTAATAGGGGTCAAAGATTACCCCCCCATTAAAGATGGTCTTAAATTTCATTTTTAGGGCTTTGAGTTCGAAAAATTTCGGGAGGTGAGTTTGCGGAGTCCTTTTTTGAACATCAAAAAAAAGGTCGGCTAAAATTGCATTTTCGGAACTTCAATTTCGAAAAACTGCTGTCCCCGAAAGTCACTAAAGATGGCCTACAATCCTGTTTATGACACTTTGAAAAATTTGCCTCCCCCCTAACATCACACTAACTCTTCGGAAAGTTCCGGGGAAAGCCCCCGAACTCCCCTTTCCTAACACAATTGAAGACTACCTGAAATTGTGTTTTTGGAGTTACAAATTCAAAAAATGGACGGTGGAAGATCACAGGACCTCTTACCTCCAAATATTACCAGCAGAGACCGTCTAAAACTGCATTTTGAAAACTTCATTTTCGAGAAAATCAAAAGGCAGCAGCAGACAGAATACTTGGAAAATATAGGGAATATTTCTGAGTAAATAATATGCTTACGAAAACGATCATATTAATTTAACATAGAAATAGTTCCCTCTCCTAAAGAAGAAGCTGAATAAGAGTAAATTCTAATTTTCGAAAACTTGATTAATTTCAACAGAAAACCCTAATTTTTTGAAAGAATAAGGTTTTTCGATTTTTTTCCCATTTGGTTGTGGAAAAAAATGCAATAATAAAAAAAGATAACAATTCTGTTTAAGCAGTGAGTAAATACATGAATAGAATTATTATAATCAATATCATCTTGAAGTTAATTAAACAGAACATTAACATTTATTTTTATCTGTTAAAGGTCGTGAAAGCAAAAATTTATTTCGCTTTAATTAGTTCTCGAAACATGCCGCGAAATTTACAACTAATTAAAAAAAGTATTTACGTAATTCTACTACATTCTCCTTTCGTCAATTATTTACAGGAATAGAAACATTCCAACTCGTAAAAAATAAAACATCACACAGCGCAATATTAATAGCAGACGAATTCGGCAAGTTTGTGATGAAAAATAAAATTAATTTTTCAACCAAAATACTGTGCAAACTTCCTGTGGACGGAAGCCGTACATCGTCCACTCAGTGGTGTAGCTGTGGGGGGGGGGGGGGGCGGTTCGCCCCGGGAAGGCACTTTTCTAGGAGCTAGTCCCTTTTGAAGTGGGGAAATTAAACGTGTTTTACAAATAAAGAAATTATGGTTTTAATCTATTACTGCAAGCAAGAAAATCTCTTCTTAAAGCACTCAAAAGGACAAAATAACTTTTCTGGGGCATAATGGACAATTTAAGTTATCCTGTAGTTTTCAATTATTCCAAGAAAGTGACACCACAAACGAAGAAAAGTGCGGCTCAAGTCATTTCAAACCAAACTTTCCCAGAAAAATATGCGTGTTTCAACACTCAAATTTATCATTGAAAACTCTACAATAATAAGAAATTCTCTACCTGACTTGGGTCGCTCTTTTCTTCGTTTTTAGTGTCATTTTATTGGAATAATTGAAAACTAAAGTAATACTTCAATATTCCACTCTGACCCAGAAAAGTTACTTTGTCTTTTTGAGTGATTATGAAAAGTGCATACTCTTTTTTAAAAAATCTGTTATTTAGACTGTAGAGGTTAACTTCAGGAAGACGAAAACAATGAACTTTTCCAATTTTTGGTATAAGAGAAAGCTAATACAGGATTTAAAGTTTAGAGTTTCTCGAAAACCTGCTCGTGAAACAAAAATTTCCTCCCTTTTTTTTTTTTTTTTTTTTTTTTTGCTTCAGGAAAATGGTGACAAGAGTAAGAAAAAGAGGGGGAGTTGTAAAATGTTACACGAAACAATTTATTGCTCATCACACTTTATATGCTTCAGAGTTTGCTTTGATTTCCTACTCTTTACAAGAGTTCTCTTCCTCAAACGAAGTATAAGGGATTTTCGTTTTAAAGTATTGAGTTTCACATAATTCCAGTTAGGAACCTCCCCCACCCCCAATCTGTAGTCGAACAGTGCGAAAAAGTTTTTAAGCGGGAGAGCGTTTTAATATCTTATCCATTTTCCTGATTTCACCAAAGGTAGTTTAGAAATACGTTTTTAGACCTCAATGTCGAAAAATTTCCGAGCAGAGCCCCTAACCCTACCGTTTCCTCTAACGTAGCAAACACAGCCAAAAAAAAATATATTTAGGCCTTTAATTCTGAAAACTTTCTTGGAGAAAAGTCCCACCCTCTCTTCTAAAGTCTCAACATCTAGCTTAAAATTACGTTTTTAATGCTTCGATATTTCAATATCAATTTGTTAAAACAGCATTTGAACCCTGACTGTCCTTGATCTCCTAAAGTGATCAAGTGTAGCCTAAAATAAGTTTTTAGGGCTTCATTTTTTGAATTTTTCCGAGACAGATATCTTAGCGCCCTCTCCCTCTCTCCTAACGTCTCCAAAGATTAAAACTGCGCTTTTATAACTACAATTTTGAACAATTTCCGAGGGAAGAACTCTTCACCCCTTTTCCTTACGTCCCCAAAGAAAGCCCAAAATTTTCTTTCTTATACATTTGCATGAGTAGGAGAGCTCGCTAACCCTTCCTTCTGACAGATAGACTAAAATAAACTTCAGCTTTAAAAATGATTTTTAGAGGGAAACCTCCCTCTGTCCCCTCCTTTCTCCTAACATTATAAAACAAAGCCCTAAGTCGGACGTCAATTACGGAAAATTTTCGGGAGCGAACCGCTTGGCTTCACAACATTTTTTAAGCCATTAGGGAACCTCTCAACGTCACCAAAGACAGCCTAGAATTGCGTTTTTGAGACTTCGGTACCAAAAATTTCCAAAGAAAGAACCCGAATTTTCCCCTTTCAACCAAACTACCAAAGATACCCTTAAAATTGATTTCAATTTAAAAAACATTTCAGTAAGAGACCTCAGGGCCCCTCTCTACCTTAACGCCTACAAATGCAATACGCATGCAATTGCGTTGCCAATAATAGCCTAAAATTACATATTTCAGAGCTTAAAATTTTCGCATTGAGTATCCGACCATTTCCGATTTCCTTCTCCTCTTCTAAGTAGCTTATGCTTCATTTTAAAATTTCGTGAAATTTCCATTCGTTGCTGACAGATCCCCTAACGTCAACAAAAAAAAAACAGTAAAAAAGACAAATTTTGACAAAAAAACAAACGGGAGCAAACCCAACGCGCCTTTGGAAATAATTTTACTAAAATTGTGGTTTTTGACTTAAATTTAGCAATTTTCTCCAAGTGTGGGCCCTTATCCCCCCCCCCCTTTTTTTTCTTTTGAAAGTACGTAGAGAAAAATAGGGTCTTATTTTTTCTTCAATTAAATTTATAGTTTAAATTTAAACACGCTTGACAGTTTTGTGTATTAGCTATTTCACAACGAAAGGGAGGCAAATTGAGCAACCGCCCCGGGCGGTAAACACTGTAGCTACGCCACTGACCTTCACATCGTATCAGATAGTCTAAAATTTGTTTTAGGACCTTAAATTCAAAACATTTCCTGGAGAGTGACCCTAATTTCAGCTCGCCTCCTACCTTATTGAAAATCGTCTGAAATTTTGTTTTTAGGACCTCAATTTTAAAATTCTTTCCTGGGAGCGCCCCCGATTGCAGCCCTTCTCCAACATTATTAAAATCGTCCAAAATTTTGCTTTTACGACTTCAATTTCGAAACAAATACGAAAGGGAGTTACCGAGCCCTGTTCTTTCTCGTAATGTCATCAGAGATTATTTCGAATTGCGTATTTAAGTTTTCAATTTCAAAATATTTCTGGGGGAGAACGGTATACCCCCATCTATGTCCGGACGTCATAAAAGACGTCCTACAATTTTTTGGCTTTCAGTTTCGAAAAGTTTCCTCGCAGGAGTCACCAATCGCCCTGCATCAAAAAAAAAAGATCGTTAAAAGTTGCCCTGTAGGGAACTCAAATTCAAAAAAATTCAGGAGGGCTCTCCCGACTTCCATCGTTCCCCAGCATCATTAGTAAAAGATCGTCAAAAATTTCGTTTTAAAAACTAATTTCTGAGGGGGGGGGGGGTAGTTCCCGAACTCATCCTTTTCTTTAACACTATCAAAGCTAACATACAATTACGTATGTAGGATTTCAGTTACGAAAACTTTCCAGGGCGAGTTCCGAATGCCATTACTTCATGTTAAATAATCTTACATGGCCTAAAATTGCATTTCTAAAGCTTCAAATGCAAAACATTCCCGGGGGAGCACCCCCAAACTTCCCTCTTTTGAACATCATTGAATGAAAACAAAGAAAAAACCTATCCTTCGTGGGTGAGCACAAAATCGGTGGGGGGAGCACAGAACCGTCACTGGACGCTCTACGCCTCTTGTAATGGCAGGGGGGGGGGGTACGATTTCGATAGAGTTCGGATATGTGAGGTGAGGCGTAATCTCTAAGTTTGGCTTAGGGCGTAAATAGATGTTGGTCCGACCCTGCTAGTAGCGCAAATAAAACACCCTTTAAAATAAGAACAATGTTCGCTATTGTCGCCATTAGAATAAGGGCATTAGTCTCACAATATCCTAATTAGCATCATTAATCTTCAAACACACAAAAAAAAAAAAAAAAAAAAAAAAAAAAACATTAAACGTTTCACAAAAATTTAAAATAATTCGACAATGCACTAAAAAGGTCCCTTGACGAGACTGGAGATAAAAAATAGACTTTTGGCTGATTAATGTATATTTTAATAGATTTTTTAACGTTATTCGAGCGTTTTGTTTCATTTATTTAGTGAATTATTGGAAGGGTTGGTTGGGACAGAGCTAGATAATGTAGATGCACGCCGTGCGCGGATACATCGTCGTCCGATAATCGTAAAAGTCCATATTCTTTACTTCTAATTCATTTTAAATTGATATTATTTATTTGGATTGTAAAAATTATTACCAGATAGCAGTGTTAGGCATCAACTAAAAAAATCAACTAAATTTGTAATTGATTGATTAGTTGACTAAAGTAATCTGACTCCCATTTAGTTCAGACTAATATTTTTAAAATTTAATTCAATTGCAGACGAAGATTAACGTTAGTTTAAACTAACTCGTTAGTTGCTCAAAAAAACTAATTTAGTTCAGATTGATTTAGTTCAGATTAAATTAATCAGATTGAATTTAGTCAGACTAAAAGTAATCAGATTAGAAGTAATCAAATTGATTTGATTACTTTTTAATTCAGATTAAATTCGTAAAATATAAATATCACATGAACAGAGGCACATTTGTATTTCTACGTGTATATATATATATTTATGCAAGCATACACGAGTTAATGCGTGTACATACGACTACGTGCGGGTATATACGTATATAAACGTGTTATCCCGCGTATGTTCGTGTACGGAGGTATATTTGAAATTTTAAGTAAATATACATATTTATGTGTGCATACACCAGTAAATACGTGTACGTACGTGTATTTAAGAGTGTACTGACGAAACGTACAGTACGCGAAACACCAAAACACATACCCAAGATCACATTAATTACAATTCTTTTAAGAAAGAAACAGCTTTATTCTTACTAGATGGCATGGTTAAGATGCAGCATTATAACACAAATACAATTGCAAGAATAGTGCTTTTAAAAGAATTTAAAACTACTCCTTGATCAAATACTAACTCTAAAATTAACCCCCAATAAAAGTTAAAATACATTAGTTATTACACGGCCAGAGTTTCCGCCTATACATATTTACAAAAGCACCAAGCCCAAATAACTCTCTGCTTAAAATTAACTAATATGAAATCTGCATTTTACACACATTAAAATAACATTAGCCTATAACAACATAATACCACAATTTGCACAAATTAAAAAGTTCTCATGTAATACATTAAAACATTATTTCACAGGGGTTGAATTCTACGACGAGGCATCAAACACTAAAAATCTCACACGCTGTACAAAGGGCACCAATTCGACCTTGCTTCAAAGATCTAGCGTAGGCTGAATGATTTGAGGATTCGCCCGCTGCCGGTAGCTCCGAACTCCAATTCCTGCTATTCATTTTCACGGGCCACAAGACTTATAATTTCCAACCATCCGATGCGTTCATTAGCTCCCAGGTCTGGTCCATGGGGCCTCCACTTCCGACACAGCGGTGAATTTAGTCTTTCAGAAGACTCTGATAGATTCTTGGTTCACTTATGTGATGCCGAGACTTCACATCTTAGAGAGGAACATTTATCTGCACTTAACCTTGAAAAGGGCCATCCCCACATTCACCATTTTAACGAAACTCGAGAGGCTGTTTCAGCCACGCACGCAAGGCGAGATGATATGCGTAAAAAAGGAAACTTCAGCACTTTCGTACTGCCTTATCCATTGCGTCATTTCCAACTGTTGCCACTACGCTTTTGGGCAGTACAAATGCCTTCCCCCTCAAAAAAAAAATATACACAAGTATATTTTTATTGAACAACTCTTCCATTCACTCTAGGCCGCAAATTATAAGGATGCACAACATGTGAGACAAAACGACCTAAGAGACCAGGCATCATTTGGACATCAAGAGGCAAACTCCCAGTTGAATTTCCCTCCTCTTTTGTATTTTCTTGTTGTGTTTGACAACCTTGTTGTGTTCTTGTTTGACCCATATCTGTGGTAGCAGTATCCGGGTCAACTAAGGGAAATCTGGGAGTGGCCAAAGCAATATTCTCTATATGTACCACCCTGACGTAGTTTGATTTCTTTGCGTGCCTAATTTTTACCACTACTGGAGAGATAATTTCAGAAATTAGAAAAGGACCTTCATTATGTTTACTCAATTTTTTTGAGCGCCCTGGCTTCACAGCTGGATTATACCAAAATATTTCATCCCCTACTTTAAATTGCCGTATTTTACTTTGCCTTTCTCGTCTGTTTTCATTTGTCTCAGCCGCATTTTCCAAATTGTGTCTCACTGTGGCGTATGATTCACGCAATTTCTTCAGTAGCTCATTAGCATAATGCATATTATCCGCATAAGAAAAGGGAGTCGCCTTTTCCAGAAACTCATGAGGCAGATTTAAATTTCTTCCATACATCAACCATGCCGGTGCAAAACCGGTCGACTCGTGTGCAGACGTTCTATACGCCAGGAGAGCAAAGGGCAATTTTATATCCCAGTCATCATGTTCGGAATTTACTATATGCGAAAGCGCATTACCTAACGTTTTGTGATATCTTTCCACGCACCCATTACTCTGTGGTCTCCACGCCAGGGTATCTAATTTTTTTATATTCAAACTCCAGTATACTTCCTTCATTGCATTGCTTAGCAAATTCAACCCCCGGTCTGACAAAAAATTTTTTGGTGTCCCATAACGACTAATGAATTGCATCACTACATCCGCGATGACATCACTGCCTATCGTAGACACAGGGAAAGCATCCACCCACCTTGTAAAATAGTCAGTAAAGGTAATGGTATATCTATTACCCCTTTCAGTGACAGGCAAGGGACCTACTATGTCGAAAGCGACTTTTTCGAATGGACCTGCCGGAATAGGAGCTCTCTGCAATGGAGCCAAACACCCTGGCAGATGTGCCCTTCGTTCCATACAACTCTGACACGACTTCACCCAGTTTACGATTTGAGCCCCCATTCTCGACCAATAAAACATACTTTTGATTTCGTTAAAAGTTTTCTTAATCCCGGGATGACACGCTTGCTTACTATCATGATAAATCTCACATATTTTTCGCACCAACGACTGTGGCACAACGTACCTAATATCTTTTTCCCCCTTGGAATTTCTTTTTCTGCATACCAAAATTTTATCCTTCAAGAAAAATTTCAGTTTATCCGGATTTATCGGGCTATTTTTTAACAGGTTGTTCTTTATCCTAATACATGCTCTATCTTTTTCCTGTTCCTCCCGCAATTTTTCAACCGAAATTTCAGCCTTAACCGGGCCCATCTCACTCAATTCATTGAATTGAACCTCCCTATTTTGTGTCTCATATTCAGAAACATTTCTGGACAAAAAATCCGCCACCGTGTTAATTTTCCCCGGCAAATATTTTATTTCAAATTCGAACTGGGAAAGCGATAAAACCCACCGGGCTATTCTGCAGAATGAATCCTTAAGCTTAAAGCAGCTAGTCAGAGGCGCATTATCCGTGTACAAATAAAATAGTTTCCCCAGCAGATATTGTTTAAAATAATTGGCAAAATACACAATGGCTAAGGCCTCTCTTTCAGTCGTCGAATATCGAGTTTCCGCAGAATTCAATTTCCTACTTCCAAAGGCCACGGGTTGTGGAAATCCTTCTGTATCCAACTGCGCCAGGACGCAACCTATCGCAATCTTACTTGCATCTGTACACAAGTGAAAGTCTTTCTTCATATCCGGCAGATACAAAAAGGTGTCATTCATCAGAGCCAGTTTTTAA
The DNA here is from genome assembly GCF_026930045.1 of Uloborus diversus. Lineage (NCBI taxonomy): Eukaryota > Metazoa > Arthropoda > Arachnida > Araneae > Uloboridae > Uloborus > Uloborus diversus. Next base: position 31,596,355 of record NC_072731.1, on the reverse strand, counting down.
ATCCTCAAACTCCTCCTCCGCCTGTTCATTCCATTTAAACCCCTGTTTCTCTTTCGTTAAATTTTTAAACTAACTGACCGCCTAGCAATATTTGGTATAAATTTTCTGTAATAGTTTATACATCCCAAGAAAGATCTCACTTGTTTCCTATTCTTTGGAATTTGAAAATTCTTTATAATATCAATATTTTTTTGATCCGGAAAAACTCTACCTTTGCTAATTTTAAAACCCAGGTATTTAACAGTTTCAGTCAGAAAAATGCATTTATTTGGCTTTAATTTTAACTTATATTTTTTCAATCTGTCAAATACTGCCTGAAGTTTCGGAAAATGGCTTTCAATTGAATTACTGCTAACTATGATATCATCAATGTAAACTCCGATATTCATGGGGTCCAAACCAGAAAGTATAACACTCATAAGTCTCTGAAAGGAATTCGCACTTGTCCTTAGACCGAAAGGGGTGCGAGTAAATTGGAAAAGCCCTTTCTGTGTTGTAATTGCCAATTTCGGTCTATCTTCGGGCACCACTATTTGTTGAAAAAATCCACTCGTCAAATCTAAAGTTGTAAAAAATTTTCCGTATTCTAACTTATCAATTGCTTCATTAATATTTGGTATGGGATAGGAATCGGGCACCACTTTCATGTTGAGGCCGCGAAAATCGATCACCAATCTAAATTCCCCTGAGGTTTTTCTTACAAGTAGAACGGGTGCGGCATAAGGTGATTCGGATGGTTCCAAAATTCCTGCCTCTAACAAGATATTTAACTGCCTATCCATTTCATCCCTTAAGTTATAAGGGACCCTGTATGGTTTCTTCTTTACCGGATTTTCATCCGAAAGTGGAATCTTGTGTAGTACAGCATCGCATCCCTGCAGGTCCCGTATCGAGCTTGCAAACACCTCTTTATTTTTATTCAGAAAGTCTATCATTTTATTTTTTATATCAGGTTGCAAATGATCTAACCTAAATATATTACTCCACTCTAAATCGGCCTCGTCGCATTCCCCAAACCGCTCCTCGTTTTCCTCAAAATACATGTCATTCATTATACTCTCAGCTTTACCTACTTCTTCGCATCTGACCAACTTTGTTTGTTTGTTAATATGAATAAATTTATCTGTTGGGTTCATTATCAGGACCGGAATTCCATCTTTTTGCGCTCCCTTACTTATAGATCGGGCAATTAAGAAGTTCTTTTCCTGTTGATTATATGGTTCTATCATTATAACCTCCGAACCTAATGTATTTTTCAAGTTAACCTTTTGCGACAGACTGAAAAAGGGGGCAAGGTGATTTTTCTGCATATATGACCTATTTGGCCCTGACTCCCGTTTCCAATATTAAACATAGCGTCTGTTTGCTCCGAATTTTCCCATGAAATCATTTCATTGTTTATTTTTACCGTTTTTTTACTATAATTGATGATACATCCGTTTTCAACCAAGAACGGCTGACCCAAAATAACTTTAAAATTTTTTGAAATATCTTTTGAAATTACATAAAAATCCGAATTTATAACTTTATCATTTATGGTGACGTAAAGATGGACTTTTTTAAGGATTTTTATAGCCTCTTTCGCAACGGTATTTATCCACAACGAGCATGGTTGACAGTCTGACTTCAATGGTATACAACCCTCCTCAATTAAATTCAACGTCGCCCCCGAGTCGCATAAAGTCCCCATCTTGTTCTGGCCAATCTTAACCTTTATAACAGGAAGCTTTCCTTTTTGCCCATTATTTATACGCACCCCAGGGATTAATGTCTGCGTTTGTGCCGACCAGACCCCCTGGTCTAGTTTTCCGGAATTTGATTTTTTTGTGTGCTCGTATCCTGGATTCGTTCTACAATATCGAGCTGTATGTCCTATTCGCCCACATTTAAAACAAGTTACACTTACTTTTCTTTCATTACCCCGGCATCTATGCCCCTCCAACAGCTCAACTCTTTTTGTTAGATAATCCATTTTCTCTAACAAGGTATTAAACCCGTCGCTTACTTTATTATTTTCTGTATTCGTTTGATTTATCCCAAACACTGACTCAGAATTTGCCTCGAAATGTTCAGATTGATTTAAAAATGGATTACCGGCGGATTGTGCTGCCCTCCAGGCAATTTCTTCACGACCTGCATAATCTTTGAGTTCTTCCAAATTTTTAGGATTTCTGACAATTACTCCCCTCAAGATTTCAGGTCGCAAATTTGCAAGAAGCATGTTCATTAACATGTGTTTACGCTGACTTTCCACTATTTCTTTAGATTCATTTCCCAAATCTAGCATTTTGCTTTTCGCATTAGCCCTTGCGATAAACCTCTCCACTGGCATATTTGGTGGCTGCCGGAATGCCATAAACTCGAAAAGGGCCACGCTTGGGGGCGGCTTGCTAACAAATTCTCTGAAAATGACCAGTTTCAATGTTTTAAAATCACTAATTTCGTCGCGAAACTCATTGAAACATTCCCTAGCGTTTCCAAACAGCCTATCTCGCGCCACGAAATATTTCTCCGAATCAGACCAATTCCACTGCAAAGCCGAATCCTCTATCCTTTCAAAAAACTCAGGAAGAGGAGTTTCACTATTAATACCTTTAAACACAGGTATCATTGACAGATTCATTACAGATAAGCCGTGAGGTACAAAAACTCCTGATGCCTGGTCCTTGGCCATCCCTTCCTTATACAATACGCAAAAACACACAAATTAAAAATTTAAAACTTGTAAAAACCACCACATATTATACACTGCTAATATGTTTTTTTTTTCTTTTATAAAGCTGCAAGAAAAGAAAGCCACGGCACCATTTTTGTACTGACGAAACGTACAGTACGCGAAACACCAAAACACATACCATTAATTACAATTCTTTAAAGAAAGAAACAGCTTTATTCTTACTAGGTGGCATGGTTAAGATGCAGCATTATAACACAAATACAATTGCAAGAATAGTGCTTTTAAAAGAATTTAAAACTACTCCTTGATCAAATACTAACTCTAAAATTAACCCCCAATAAAAGTTAAAATACATTAGTTATTACACGGCCAGAGTTTCCGCCTATACATATTTACAAAAGCACCAAGCCCAAATAACTCTCTGCTTAAAATTAACTAATATGAAATTTGCATTTTACACACATTAAAATAACATTAGCCTATAACAACATAATACCACAATTTGCACAAATTAAAAAGTTCTCATGTAATACATTAAAACATTATTTCACAGGGGTTGAATTCTACGACGAGGCATCAAACACTAAAAATCTCACACGCTGTACAAAGGGCACCAATTCGACCTTGCTTCAAAGATCTAGCGTAGGCTGAATGATTTGAGGATTCGCCCGCTGCCGGTAGCTCCGAACTCCAATTCCTGCTATTCATTTTCACGGGCCACAAGACTTATAATTTCCAACCATCCGATGCGTTCATTAGCTCCCAGGTCTGGTCCATGGGGCCTCCACTTCCGACACAGCGGTGAATTTAGTCTGGCAGAAGACTCTGATAGATTCTTGGTTCACTTAAGTGATGGCGAGACTTCACATCTTAGCGAGGAACATTTATCTGCACTTAACCTTGAAAAGGGCCATCCCCACATTCACCATTTTAACGAAACTCGAGAGGCTGTTTCAGCCACGCACGCAAGGCGAGATGATATGCGTAAAAAAGGAAACTTCAGCTCTTTCGTACTGCCTTATATCCATTGCGTCATTTCCAACTGTTGCCACTACGCTTTTGGGCAGTACAAGAGTATGTACGTGTACACATGAGAATATGCGTCTGGATACGTGTTACCCCGAGTATACTCGTGTAAAAAGGTACATTTGTATTTCTACGTCATATTCCAGCGTGCGTATACGAGAAAGTACGTGTATGTACAAGTATGTTCGTGCACACACGAGAATATGCTTATAGATATGTGTTACCCCGAATATACTCGTGTAAAGAGGTACATTTCTATTTAAACGTGTATATACATATTTATGCAGCCATATACGAGAAAATACGTGTATATACGAGTAAGTACGTGCACACACGACAATAGGCTTATAGATACGTGTTTAACCCGAGTATACTCGAGTAAGATGGAACATTTGTATTTCTACTTGTATGTGCATATTTATGCGTTTATAAGCGAGTAAATACGTGTATATACGAGTATGTACGTGTACACACGATTATGCGTATAGATACGTGTTACCCCGAGTATACTCGTGTACAGAGGTAAATTTGCTTTTAATTGTGTATATACATATTTATGCGTGCACGCAAGCGAAGATACGTGTACATACGTGTACACATGAGAATATGCGTATAGATATGTGTTACCCCGAGTATACTCGTGTAAAGAGGTACATTTGTATTTCTACGTTTATATACATATTTAAGCGTGCGTATACGAGAAAGTACGTGTATATACAAGTATGTTCGAGTACACACGAGAATATGCATAATAGATACATGTTAACCCGAGTATACTCGTGCACAGAGGTGAATTCGTATTTAATCTAGTACATGCACTTTTATGCGTGCATATACGAGAAAAGACAAGTATATACGAGTATGTTCATGTACGCACGAGAATATGCGTATAGATACGTGTTTAACCCGAGTATACTCGTGTACAGAGGTACATTTGTACTTGTACGTTAAAATACATATTTATGCGTGCATACACGAGTTATACGTGTATATACGTGTAAGTACGTGTATATACGAGTATTTTTGTGCATATACGTGTATATACGTGTTGACTCGACGATATTCGTGTATACAGGAATTTTGTATTTCTACGTGTACCTACAAGTACGTGTGAACACAAGTAAATATGTGTATATACGATACATATTTGTAAACACGAGTTTATACGTATAATTACGTGTTATCCCGAGTATATTCATGCACGGAGATATGTTTAATTTCTAAGTGTATGTACAAATTTATTTGTGCATACACGAGTAAATACATGTATACGCGAGTATATACGTGTACACAAAGGAATATATGTATGGATACGTGTTAATCCGAGTATACTCGTGAACAGAGGTAAATTTGTATTTAAACGTATATATACATATTTATGCATGCATATATGAGAAAATACGTGTATATTCGAGTAAGTTCGTGTACAAGCGAGAATAGATGTCTAGGTTCTTTTTTTAGCCCGAGTATACTCGTGTACAATGGTACATTTATATTTCTATGTGTATATGCATATTTGTGCGTTTATACATAAATAAATGCGTGTATAAACGAGTATGTACGTGAACACACGAGAGAATATGTGTATAGATACTTGTTACCCCGAATATACTCGTGTACAGAGAAATTTGCTTTGTATATACATATTTATGCGTGCATATAAGAGAATACGAGTATGTACGTATTCACACGAATATATGCGTATAGATAAATGTTACACCGAGTATACTCGTGTGTAGAGGTCGTTGTATTTCCACGAGAATATGCGTATGGATAAATGTTACACCGAGTATACTCGTGTGTAAGGTACATTTGTATTTAAGATTGCATATACATTTTTATGCGTGTATACATGAGAAAATACAGGTATATACGAGTATGTACGTGCACACACAAGAATATGCGTATAGATACGTGTTTAACCCGAGTATACTCGAGTAGAGAGATACATTTGTATTTTTGGTTAAAATACATTTTTATGCGTGCATACACGAGTTAGTACGTGTACATACGAGTAAGTACGTGTTTATACGAGTAAGTACGTGTATATACGAGTAAGTACGTGTATATACGAGTGTGTACGTGTATATTCGGATCTGTACGTGTTAAACTGAGTATATTCGTGTCTACAGGAATTTTGTATCTCTACGTGCAAACAGAAGTAAATACGTGTATATACGAGTTCGTAAGCGTAAACACGAAATTTTACGTATAAATATGTATTTTCCGAGTCTATTAGTGCACGGATTTATATTCAAACTTCTAAGTGTACACAATGTATATCAGTACAGCGTTTACAGACTTTCAGGGCAGATAGAGTACACCTAGACGAGGGGAAACACATAGCAATGCATGGTCGGAAACACTTTCCAGGCGCGGTAGTGACAACACCAATCACCAAAAAGACAAAACACGAATAGGAGAAAAGAACATGTTTAGAATCTTTATTACAGCAAAAAACTAAGGAAAAAGAAAATTAAGGGGCCAACGATCATCATCAAAGAAGGTTTTCGAAATTACGACCCCGCCCGTAATATCGAAATTTAGCAAAAATACCGGGCGGGTCCCGGACTTCCTGGTGGAACAAATCCACGTGTGCGCATGCACCGTCATCTGATGCTTCGGTTTACGTAGCAACATCTGTTGTATGCACCAGACAAATCTTACCAGTATTTTTGCTGTATTAAAAATAATAAACATGTTTTCTCCTCTTAATCGTGCCCTGTCTTACGCTTTGTGTCGTCACTATCGCGTCTAGGTGCACTGTATCTGCCCTGAAAGTATGTAAACGCTGTACTGATACATCCTGTATACTTATTTATGTGTGCAAACACGAGTAAATACTTGTATATACGAGTATGTTCGTGTACATACTAGAATTTGTGTGTGGATACGTGTTAACCCGACTAAACTCGCGTACATAGGTAAATTTGTATTTAAACGTTTATATACATATTTATGCATGCATATACGAGAAAATACGTGTACAAACGATTAAGTGCGTTTCCACACGAGAAAAGACGTATAGATACGCGTTTAATCTGAGTATACTCGTGTACAATGGTACATTTGTATTTCTACGCGTATATGCATATTTATGCATTTTTGCACGAGTAAATACGTGTATATACGAGTGTGTACTTGTACACATGAGAATATGCTTATAGATATGTGTTACTCCAAGTGTACTCGTGTACAGAGGTAAATTAGCTTTTAAAGGTGTATATATATATATTCATGCGTGCATATAAGAAAAAATACTTGTATTTTCGAGTATGTACGTGTACAAACGAGAATATGCGTGTAGATACTTGCTTAACCCGAGTATACTCGTGTACAGACGTACATTTGTATTTGTAAGTTAAAATACATATTTATGATGCATACACGAGTTAATGCGTGTATATACGAGTAAGTACGTGTATATACGAGTATGTGCGTGTATACACGTATGTAAACGTGTTAATCCGAGTATATACGTTTACACACTAATTTTGTATTTGCCACGTGTATGTACATCAAAGTACGTGCAAACACAAGTAAATACGTGTATATACGAGTATATAAGTGTAACTTGTTATACCGAGTATATTGGTGTACAGATGTATACTTTTATGTCCAAGTGTATGTCAATTGCAGATACAAAGAGGGGTGATGAAGGTCAGGACCCGCTCCCCCCCCTCAAACCGCGGGGAAAATTTTGAACGTTTGCTTGAAAAATACAAAAAAATATCGAAACCATGAGAAAATGTAATAATCTTTTTGATTTTTTTTTTTTGGTGGGGGGGGGGGGCATTACAGTAGAACCTCGATAATTTGAATTAATTGGAATCCGACCCAATCCAGAATATCGAAAATCCGGAGAATGAAAAAAACAAAACAAAATAAAACATACTCACTGAAAATCACCTTAAAAGGAAACACATAAAATTACAAATAAACAGTAAACATGTCTACTTTGTTATTACAAAGTGTGTAATCTTCTCCTGTGACAGTTCAATTTTTTCCCGATCGAGTAAAACAAATAGATTCAAAAGTTGCATTGCGAAGAAAATGGAACTCAAACAACGACATAACACGGTTTTGCCCGTGACAGGGTTAAATAAATAATTATTACGGAATTTTGACGATCGCTCTTTAAATGTAAAGGGAAATCGGTCAAATCGATCGAGCCGGATTATCCGGTGATCCAGACTAACGGGGTCTGTGGCGCCGACTTCAAATTTGTAAGGTTTGTTTTTGAAAAATTTTCGCGTTTTTAACCACCCCCCATAATTTGAGTGGAGTGAATTTCTTTTTGAGAGGGGGGCATCCCCTCATATAAGTAACTGCAATAGGGAATAGGCATCGGCTATCTGGATATGAAAAAAATCAAGCCTTCATTCCAGTACTAGTGTGGTACCCGCACGGCTTTGCCTGTAATAGAAAATTAAAAGGTCTTTTGGTCCGCCTGTATATTTACAAATAATGTATGGTGAATTTTATCGCCAATTGGCTTATGCCCATGTTATAGTTCCACGTTATGGTACTCTCGTCCATCTTATGATAATTTTGTTCCTAAAATCGGGATAGAAAAAGAACCACATCGAATTTTCAAAAAATCGCTTCGAGGTGCACACCCCCATGATACAAACTAACTTTGCCAAATTTCATGAAAATCGGCCGAACAGTCTAAATGCTATGCGCGTCACAGAGATTCAGACATCCTACAGACATCCTCCAGACAGAGAGACTTTCAGCTTTATTATTAGTAAAGATTATGTGAAAAAGGGCTTAAAATTTAAATAGAAAATTAATAAAATCGAATTTTCGAAAAATCGCTTCGAGGTGCACACCCCCATGCTTCAAACTAATTCTGTGTCAAATTTCATGAAAATCTGCTGAACGGTCTAGGCGCTATTCGCGTCACAGAGATCCAAAAATCCATACAGAGAGACTTTCAGGTTTGTTATTTAAAAATAAAAGAAAAGGAGAAAGATAAAGAAGTAAAGAAAAGAAAGATAAAGAAAGATAAATTTCAGAACAAATTCTTTCCCATTTTATTAAATTTCTGTGAAAAATGGGCTTAAAATTGGAATAGAAAAAGAACAAAATCGAATTTTCGAAAAATCGCATCGAGGTGCACACCACTATGCAACAAACTAACTTTGTGCCAAATTTCATGAAAATCGGCCGAACGGTCTAGGCGCTATGCGCGTCACAGAGATCCAGACATCCAGACATCCTCCGGACAGAGAGAATTTCAGCTTTATTATTAGTAAAGATTATGTGAAAAAAGGCTTAAAATTTTAATAAAAAATTTATAAAATCGAATTTTTTGAAAAATCGCTTCGAGGTGCTCACCCCCGTGCTACAAATTAACTTTATGCCAAATTTCATGAAAATCGGCCGAACGGTCTAGGCGCTATGCACGTCACAGAGATCCAGACATCCTCCCGACAGAGAGACTTGCAGCTTTATCATTAGTAAAGATAAAGAAGCTAAAGATAAGGAAGACCAAAAGCAGTATTGTGTACCAAATGGGGGGGGGGGGTAGTGTGGGTCATTTCGCAAACTGCGTCACTCCAAAGGGGGTGTTTTTAAAAATTATTGATTTTTTAAGGTCTTAAATCGGTAAGGGGGGCAGCCCCCCAACCCCCAATGTCCTCCCCCCGTAACACATTAGGATCTACTTAATATTCATTGGGGGGGGGGGAGAAGAGAAAGGAACCCCTTAAAGAATCCAAACGCAATCTGTAGTTTTAACAGTGTAGATTTATTTCAATCTGGTTAGATTTAGTATAAATTTTAATCTGACGAAATTTAATCTGATTACTTTAGTTGACTAAATCAATCTGATTAAATTAGTCTGACTAAATTCAATCTGATTAATTTAATCTGAACTAAATCAATCTGAACTAAATTAGTTTTTTTGAGCAACTAACGAATTAATTTAAACTAACGTTAATCTTCGTCTGCAATTGAATTAAATTTTTAAAATATTAGTCTGAACTAAATGGGAGTCAGATTACTTTAGTCGATAGAGGATTTAGTTGATTAATACCCAACACTGCCAGATAGTATATACCAGTGTTGGGCATCAACTAAAAAAATCAACTAAATTTGTAATTGATTGATTAGTTGACTAAAGTAATCTGACTCCCATTTAGTTCAGACTAATATTTTAAAAATTTAATTCAATTGCAGGCGAAGATTAACGTTAGTTTAAACTAACTCGTTAGTTGACTAAAAAAACTAATTTAGTTCTGATTGATTTAGTTCAGATTAAATTAATCGGATTGAATTTAATCAAACTAAAAGTAATCAGATTAAAAGTAATCAAATTGATTTGATTACTTTTTTAATTCAGATTAAATTCGTAAAATATAAATATCACATGAACAGAGGCACATTTGTATTTCTACGTATATATATATATATATATTTATGCAAGCATACACGAGTTAATGCGTGTACATACGACTACGTGCGGGTATATACGTATATAAACGTGTTATCCCGCGTATGTTCGTGTACGGAGGTATATTTGAAATTTTAAGTAAATATACATATTTATGTATGCATACACCAGTAAATACGTGTATATACGAGTATGTACGTGTATATAAGAGTATGTACGTGTACACATGAGAATATGCGTCTAGATACATGTTACCTCGAGTATACTCGTGTAAAAAGGTACATTTGTATTTCTACGTCATATTCCAGCTTGCGTATACGAGGAAGTACGTGTATATACAAGTATGTTCGTGCACACACGAGAATATGCTTATAGATATGTGTTACCCCGAATATACTCGTGTAAAGAGGTACATTTCTATTTAAACGCGTATATACATATTTATGCAGGCATATACGAGAAAATACGTGTATATACGAGTAAGTACGTGCACACACGACAATAGGCTTATAGATACGTGTTTAACCCGAGTATACTCGTGTAAGATGGCACATTTGTATTTCTACGTGTATGTGCATATTTATGCGTTTATAAGCGAGTAAATACGTGTATATACGAGTATGTACGTGTACACACGATTATGCGTATAGATACGTGTTACCCCGAGTATACTCGTGTACAGAGGTAAATTTGCTTTTAATTGTGTATATACATATTTATGCGTACACACAAGCTAAGATAAGTAAGTGTATATACGTCTACACATGAGAATATGCGTATAGATACGTGTTACTCCGAGTATACTCGTGTAAAGAGGTACATTTGTATTTCTACGTTTATATATATATATTTAGGCGTGCATATACGAGAAGATACGTGTATATACAAGTATGTTCATGTACACACGAGAATATACTTATACATACGTGTTACCCCGAGTATACTCGTGTACAGAGGTAAATTTCTATTTAAACGTGTATTAACATATCGATGCATGCATATACGAGAAAACACGTGTATACACGAGTAAGTACGTGCACACATGATAATAGTCTTATAGATACTTCTTTAACCCGAGTATACTCGTGTAACATGGCACATTTGTATTTCTACGTATATGTGCATATTTATGCGTTTATAAACGAGTAAATACGTGTATATACGAGTATGTACGTGTACACACGATTATGCGTATAGATACGTGTTACCCCGAGTGTACTCGTGTACAGAGGCAAATTTGCTTTTAATTGTGTATATACTTATTTATGCGTACACACAAGCTAAAATACGTGTATATACGTGTACACATGAGAAAATGCGTATAGATACGTGTTACTCCGAGTATACTCGTGTAAAGAGGTACATTTGTATTTCTACGTTTATATACATATTTAAGCGTGCATATACGAGAAGGTACGTGTATATACAAGTATGTTCATGTACACAGGAGAATATACTTATACATACGTGTTACCCCGAGTATACTCGTGTACAGAGGTAAATTTCTATTTAAACGTGTATTTACATATCGATGCATGCATATACGAGAAAACACGTGTATATACGAGTAAGTACGTGCACAAATGATAATAGTCTTATAGATACTTCTTTAACTCGAGTATACTCGTGTAACATGGCACATTTGTATTTCTACGTGTATGTGCATATTTATGCGTTTATAAACGAGTAAATACGTGTATATACGAGTATGTACGTGTACACACGATTATGCGTATAGATACGTGTAACCCCGAGTATACTCGTGTACAGAGGTAATTTTGCTTTTAATTGTGTATATACATATTTATGCGTACACACAAGCTAAGATACGTGTATATACGTGTACACATGAGAATATGCGTATAGATACGTGTTACTCCGAGTATACTCGTGTAAAGAGGTACATTTGTATTTCTACGTTTATGTACATATTTAAGCGTGCATATACGAGAAGGTACGTGTATATACAAGTATGTTCATGTACACACGAGAATATACTTATACATACGTGTAACCCCGAGTATACTCGTGTACAGAGGTAAATTTCTATTTAAACGTGTATTTACATATCGATGCATGCATATACGAGAAAACATGTGTATATACGAGTAAGTACGTGCACACATGATAATAGTCTTATAGATACTTCTTTAACCCGAGTATACTCGTGTAACATGGCACATTTGTATTTCTACGTGTATGTGCATATTTATGCGTTTATAAGCGAGTAAATACGTGTATATACGAGTATGTACGTGTACACACGATTATGCGTATAGATACGTGTTACCCCGAGTATACTCGTGTACAGAGGTAAATTTGCTTTTAATTGTGTATATACATATTTATGCGTGCACACAAGCGAAGATACGTGTATATACGTGTACACATGAGAATATGCGTATAGATATGTGCTACCCCGAGTATACTCGTGTAAAGAGCTACATTTGTATTTCTACGTTTATATACATATTTAAGCGTGCATATACGAGAAAGTACGTGTATATACAAGTATATTCGAGTACACACGAGAATATGCATATTGATACGTGTTAACCCGAGTATACTCGTGCACAGAGGTGAATTCGTATTTAATCTAGTACATGCACTTTTATGCGTGCATATACGAGAAAAGACAAGTATATACGAGTATATTCATGTACGCACGATAATATGCGTATAGATACGTGTTTAACCCGAGTATACACGTGTACAGAGGTACATTTGTACTTGTATGTTAAAATACATATTTATGCGTGCATACACGAGTTATACGTGTATATACGAGTAAGTACGTGTACATACGAGTATTTTTGTACATATACGTGTATATACGTGTTGACTCGACGATATTCGTGTATACAGGAATTTTGTATTTCTACGTGTATATACCTACAAGTACGTGTGAACACAAGTAAATATGTGTATATACGATACAAATTTGTAAACACGAGTTTATACGTAAAAATACGTGTTATCCCGAGTATATTCGTTCACGGAGATATGTTTAATTTCTAAGTGTATGTACAAATTTATTTGTGCATACACGAGTAAATACATGTATACACGAGTATATACGTGTACACAAAGAAATATACGTATGGATACGTGTTAATCCGAGTATACTCGTGAACAGAGGTAAATTTGTATTTAAACGTACATATACAGTGGCTCCCAAAAGTGTTCGTACACTTTGAAATTTTTTAGTAAAACCAAAATAACTCGAAACTGAATTCGAATATGAAGTCCAATATTTTTTCACATCATTCCTATGTCATTCTAAATAAAACCCATTGGTATTTTCAAAATATTGACGGATCTTCTTTTTAAAATGGGTCAAAAAACGAAGAGACAGAGAAATAACACGCCACAAAAGTCATCGTACATCGAATATTTTCGAGTAAATTGATGATTAAAATTATCATATGACGTTTTATTAATATTTTTGCATTATGTTGACCCTTATAAATCATTTGGCTTTAATTTTTTGTTCATTTATTCCTTAATATTGTGCTTATTACTATAAAATCGCTGGTATTCGTAAAAAACCGCAAACACCATTCAAAATTTGAATTTTTTCCCACAGTAGCGGTAAATTGGTTTGAAATGTCTCTAAATTAGTTAGTTTATTTGTTTGTATAGTAAAGTGCTTGATAAAATGCTTTAAAGAAAGGAATCGGACCAAAAACAAGGTAAGAAAAGGTCAACGGGCAAAGTTGACAAAACGTGATCGGACATTTAAGGTTAAAAAAATTATGAAAAATACACATTTGAGTGCTGTAAAAGTATCTAAAGAGTTTTTTTAAAAAAAATTACGTTTAATTTTCACCTAAAAATTTTCGCCAAGTTCTCTGATTAGCTGGAATAAATTGGGTCTCTTCCCGTAGAAATTTTCTTGGTCGTGCGAAAAACAGAAAGCTTACTCTTTTCGTCGCAAAATCAATGATAAATAAGCTCAAAACGTTTGAGAAGTGCATCTTACTTACAGATAAAATTGAATTCAACATTTTTGGTTAAAATGTTGTATAATTGTAAGTAGAAGAAAAAATTAGGAACTTAATCTTAAGAACTTAGTTGGATCAGTTAATCAAGACGGTGGAGGTGTTCTAGTGTGAGGGTGCATATCAGCATTAGGACTTGGTAGTTTGGAATTTTTTGATGAAATAATGAATCATGCTGTTCCTTTAAATATTTTAAAAACCAATTTTGAACTCTTAGCCAAAAATTTGGTTATTGGAAACAACTTTCTTTTTTATCAAGATAACGATAAGAAGCACCCGGTTTTCAACGTTTGCGTCTAGTGCCTCGAAAATTGTCCTAAAATTAAGAAAATACCCCCTCAATCTCCAGATTTGAACTTAACGTATCGTATTTAGAGATATCCGGTGGCTAGATTGCGAAAATGCGGCTTTAAAACGAAAATAGAGCTAGAAACAGTAAGACTCGAAGTGTGGTTGAACGCTTACTCAGAAATTACGCAAAAACAAGAAAGAAAAAAAATAAAATTTATTCCCAGACGTTTAAAAGGTGTTATGAATACTGTATGATATTCTACTAATTAATAACTTAATAAAAAGTTAGATTATTCAATAATATATAGACATTTTATAAAGTGTACGAAGACTTTTGTGAGATAAAATTTCCGGCACTTTTTGGTTTTTGATTTTTAAAAAATTAAGTTTTAATATTTTTAAAAAAAACTTCATGTAGTTTTGTTAAAAATTGATCATATATCTTATAATTAAATACCTATTCCGAAATATTAATTCTAACCAATGAATTGGGGCCTATTTCGTTGAAAGACGTATGTGTACGAAGACTTTTGGGAGCCACTGTACATATTTATGCATGCATATACGAGAAAATACGTGTATATTCGAGTAAGTTCGTGTACAAGCGAGAATAGATGTCTAGGTTCTTTTTTTAGCCCGAGTATACTTGTGTACAATGGTACATTTGTACTTCTATGTGTATATGCATATTTGTGCGTTTATACATAAATAAATGCGTGTATAAACGAGTATGTACGTGAACACACGAGAGAATATGTGTATAGATACTTGTTAACCCGAATATACTCGTGTACAGAGAACTTTGCTTTGTATATACATATTTATGCGTGCATATAAGAGAATACGAGTATGCACGT